>NW_026511871.1:490968-671331 GCF_027579735.1 Bombina bombina | reverse complement strand
GAAAAAATGCGTTAATAGTCACCACTTACTTAAGTCATATTGAACAACTTCACAATATATACATAAAATGTGATGAGGTTATAAACTTCCGTTACAATTTTAACAGATCCTATTTCACAACCATCAACTAATTTGGTGAAAAACAGAACACCTATAATTCCGTCAGTAATTAATCCTAGAGATAAACAATTGGCCTAGGAAGTGTTTGTCTTAGCATAGCTTTAACATGTTGTCCTTGCGCCTCAAATAATAAAGATTTGGGAAGAATATTGCCTCCAAGATCGTGACCAGCTCTTGCCAAGTTGTTTTTAGCCGGTAGTATTCCTCATACTCTTGCAAGTGCTGTTATAAAGTCCCAAGTCACCCTTTTTTTTTTTTTTTCTTTTCCCCCTTTTTCTGTTTCTTTGCCTTCTTTTCTCTTCTTCTCCCCCTTTTTCCTTTCTCTTCCCCCTCTTAACCTTTGCAGCAGGGCAGGTAGAACAGATCAGGCAGGGGCAACCTCTAATATGCCCGTAGGATCTAGGGCAATGTCTTTTGACTTAAGGCAAGTAAGACTTTCCCAGGGGATTCCAAACATTAAGACACTAACTCCCAGCAATTACAGATCTTGTCTCAGACAAAATAATTTTAGGAGGGGTTCTACTAACATTTAATCCCCTGCTTTCTCCCACAGCAAAGACAAACTGAGAGGGGAGCTAGGACCCAGTTTTTCTGTTTGCTTGTAGCTCCACTTTAAGTAAAATACATTTTTCTTGGGGGTAACCGCAAACAGGGGAAACAAAAAGGGCTCATCAAACCGGCAGGTATCTTAAGAACAAATATCCCTCATAGAGTGCATAAAAAAAATAAGGTACCAAACTTGCAGATGTTCTGCACTCACCCCTCTTCCAGATTATCTCCTTCAGTGTCGTTCCTTTATGCGCTTAGGAGATGCGCTGGGCATAAGCAAGATGATTTTGTCCCGGGTGTGAGGGAGACTTATGCTCACTAGCCTTACATAGGAGAGAAGAGAAATCCGTAACTCATCAAGGCTGAGCTGATGCCCTGTGACATTCGTGTTTGGCCTTGACGTCTGCCAGTCAGATGTAGAGAGTCCCCCACAGCCAGAGAGATAAGACAAAGCGGCAACTTTGTTCCCCTTTCTCCGAGCCCCCGGGCCCCAAATGGCTTGCAGCGTTCACCAGGGAGACTCCCTGAGCAGCGTACCAGCAGGGTAGCAGTTGCCTGTAAAGCCGCCGGTCTCACTGACTCCGACCGCGGTCAAGGTGGATATACTTCCTGTGCTGTAAACGGCCAATGCCGTGCTCATTCCAAGTACTTGTTTTCTCCTGGTCTGCTGTTTCTTCTCCCCCTGCGCAGCACCGGTGGGGGGGGGAGAGCAGCAGCGAATACTTGATTTCTGCTGTAAAGGCAGGTGTCTTCGGGCTATCTACCCCCTCTTGCGCAGCTTCGGTGGGAGGGGGGGGACTGCCGCTAGAGATGATAAGGCTCAGAATAGCTCCTACACGCGATGTCCTGCGTGGAGCTTCCGAGTTAAGGTGAATTAGGTAAGCGCAGATGACAGGCACTTCGGGAGTCCCTCAGGGCTTGATACACAGCTCAAGCCGGTTTCAGGTCTCTTTCCTCGGTTGCAGAGGTCCCCGGCGCGCGAAAAACCACCGCCAGTGGGTTACCTGCAGGACACAGGTGCTTGCGCTGCACAACCTGAACGCAGGCTCCTCCTCCGGAACTCGTCTTTATGTTTTTATAATACATGCACATTCCCTATTTAGCCACCAAATAGATCTCTTATTTTTATCCCTGTTTCTTTTGTTGTTGTGTTACCATTGAGATGTGGCGCACAGTCCTTCATTACATGTGGATCGCCACAATGTCAATTTAACCTTTATAGCTCAAGAAGGCAGATGAGGATATCAGAAATGGGTATAAAAATATGTAGGCATATACGTATTCAATTGCAACTCATAGCTTATCACACAAAGTGACATACAGTGAACTGGGCAAATTTCAAAATTGATAACAGAGAACATGTTGAGCTTGGTGTTATCGTTCTATGTATTTTATCGTCTTGGCATATAATACAGTAACTTTGTACAACATCTGTGATGTAAATAATACCATGCATAGGGTATAGTCAGAAGATCAAGATGACCGTGCATGGCTTCCAGATGGCCATATATGAATTAAAGATAACCCTATATGAGTCATTTCACCTCTCATACTGTTATCTGAACTGATGTATTTGATAACTAATGAAGTAGATAGTTACATCTTATGTAAAATGCACCTGATAGAATGTATATAGTCTGGTAGAGTTAGTGTGATCACACATACAGAACCAGATGTCATATAGGTGTGACCATATAGATGTATATTGTAAATATATAGTGTAAATTGTAGTATATTAGTAGTGACACCTCAGTGACGTTGGTTATTCCATTGACATGTCTATATCCAGATAGATCACCTTCTTAAGATTACCTTATTGAATATATGAGAATGATGTTATCTGTATATAATATGTTATTAATAACTTACTTAATTGTACAGCTTACAAAGGCTATTCGTTAGACTGAACCATTCACATTTGTTGAATCTGTGTGCTTAGTTCTACAACTGTTGGTTATTTAGCTGCACATATTGTCTCAGATCAACCTATGAAGGACAAGATGGGAGATTTAGAGAGATATAGACTATCAGTCAAATAGTACATATGGTTTTAGCGGAGATATACGTCCAGCCTCATATGTTGATATATCAGTCACTTTCTGATGAACATATATTATATATATGTAATGTTATAAAAAACATGATTGCACTGTTCGGAAAGTGCATTTTAATGATATCAGAAATCTAAAAGGGAATAAAGAAGCATTTTAATCTATGTGTATAAAATTATATACACTTATGCACTTATGTTATTGTAGTGTGTCATCAGTGGTCTTAGTCAGATGTTCATGTTTATAAGATATGCTAGATCTTCCTTGTGATTAACACCTTTAGGAAATAAACAGTCTAAATTGAATATCCATTTGGATTCGGCAACTAAGAGTCTTTTTTCATGGTCACCTCCTCTCCAATTTCTGTTTGTTTTTTTAATTCCTAGATATTTA
This sequence comes from Bombina bombina, assembly GCF_027579735.1. Taxonomy (NCBI): domain Eukaryota; kingdom Metazoa; phylum Chordata; class Amphibia; order Anura; family Bombinatoridae; genus Bombina; species Bombina bombina. The sequence goes on along the minus strand of NW_026511871.1, from coordinate 668,218 downwards.
AGACTTTTCACATTGCCTTGATGTTTAAGTGTGAAATGTTTGTAGAGTGGTGTTTCTACATTGTTTTTCTCAATTAGGAGTAGGTGTTCCCTAATTCTATCTCTGAGTAACCTCAATGTTTGTCCAATGTATTTTAGCCCACATGGGCATTGTATGAGGTATATTACACCCTTATCTTGACACCTAATGAGATCTTTGATTGCATATTTCACTTTCGTATTATTAGAAATGAAGTGACTAGCTTTTATCCCGCACTTACAAGCTTTACAGCTTGGGCATGGAAAAAACCCTCTTATCTTTTTGCCTGAGTAGTCTCTTTCGGTTATACTGTTTGTTTTTGGAATACTTGGAGCTATATAGTTCCTTAGGTTGTTCGTTTTCCGATATATATAAATCTGGGTTGCTCAGTTAGTTGTTCCCCGATTATATCTTCGTTTTTGAGAAGTGACCAATGTTTTTTGAATATTTTCTCAATTATATGTCTGTTCTCACTGTATTCAGTGATCATTGGGACGTAGATCGTATTCGTCTCTAATACTTTATTGGTTTTATTGGTTTTATCTTTATATCTTAGAAGTGTTCTTCTGTCTATATCTCTTACTTCATTTATTCTCATATTGAGAGTCTCCTCATCATACCCTATTTCAATTAACCTCTTTTTTAGAGTAATAGCTTGCTCTTCCCATTTTTCTAAATTAGAGCAATTCCGTCTAATCCTAAGTAATTGCCCTTTTGGGATGTTGGACTTCCACTTGTCGTGGTGGCAGCTTAACTTATGTATATAGTTGTTACTATCGACTTCTTTGAAAAATGTTGAAGTTTCAAGTTTCCCATTATTAATCTCTATTTTTAGGTCTAAGAAGTTGATCTCTTTCTGGCTGTATTCATAAGTAAATTTTAGGTTGGCTTCATTTTGATTCATTATTGTGATGGTATATTCAAGGTCTTCTAGTGTCCCTTTCCATATAATAATGATATCATCTATGTACCTTTGATAGAGGACCAGGTCCACGCTGGCTGGGCAGGATTCCCAAAAGATGTGTTCCCATTTGCCCATGTACAAATTGGCATAACTCGGTGCGAACCTGGTCCCCATTGCTGTCCCACAGATCTGTCTGTAATATTTCCCATCGTTGTTAAAGTAGTTGTGGGTCAGTATGTAATTTATGCTGTCCAAAATGAAGTTGCATTGTGTCTTAGGTACAGTCGTCTCTTTCTGTAGAAAGTGGCTTACAGCTTTTATACCATCTATGTGTGGAATACTTGTATAAAGTGATGCCACATCACATGTGGCTATTATATATCTGTTGTCCCAAGTGATGTCTTCTAGGATTCTTAATATATGTGTGGAATCCCTTATATATGAGGGAAGACTAGTAACATATTTTTGTAGATTTTTATCTATATATTCGGAAAGATTACATGTCAATGACCCTATGGCGGAGATTATTGGTCTTCCTGGTGGATTTGTTAGAGATTTGTGTATTTTTGGTAGCTAATAAAACACTGGGGTGATAGGATGTTTTACTCCAATATATCTCAACTCTTTGTTGTTTAGAATCCCCAGTGTTTTAGCCTTATGTAATATGTCATCTAACTCTCTCGCGTAGGCGTTGACAGGATTGTTGTGCAAACGTTGGTATGTGGAAGTGTCACTTAATATTCTGTTACTTTCTTTGTCGTAATCAGCTCTATCTAGAATAACAATGCCTCCTCCTTTATCCGCAGGCTTGATAGTAATTTCACGGTCTTTCTCTAGTTTTTTGATAGTGTCTATTTGTGACATAGAAAGGTTATGTTTATGGTTTTTGTTGTTTATATTTCTGATCTCATTGCACACCACTGTTTCAAAGGTTTCGATGGCATTACCTTTACTATTAGTGGGATTAAATGAGGATTTGGGTTTTAGATATGTGTGATTAAATTGATCTTGGGTTGTATCTGTACTATAATTTCTTCCTATTGAAAAGTTATTTTCAAAAGGTGTTTTCATAAAGAACCTTTTCAATGTTAGTTTCCTAACAAATTCTTTAGTGTGCACAAATGTTTGAAATTTATCTAGGCCCCTTGATGGTGCAAAGTTAAGCCCAAAATTCAGAATTGATTTTTCCTTATCAGTGAGTATTTTTGAACTAAGATTATATATGCCTTATCCAGACAACTCATCATTCTCTGTATTTTAACTCATGAAGTGCGTAGTGCTGTTAATTGAATTGTGTGTGTTCTTATTCTTATTTAGTCTGATGCCCCCTCTTGTGCCTCTGTGGGTCTTCTTTAAAGAGTTAAGGTTATCTGCTCTTCTGAGTCTGTATCCCTTCTTTTTAATATGTTTTTTTCTCTCTCTGGGTGCTTGTTGGCTTACCCCTAAAAAAAAACCTGATCTGATGTAGAGGCTGTGGTTAGCCTTTTGTCAAGACTTAGTTTATTTGTGCTCCTACTACTGTGTTTCATGTTTTCGATCATTTTGTATAGGAGAGAAAAGATAATCTCATCAAAAAAAGTAACAAAAATAAAGGAGGACATCATAACTAAAAAAACGAGAAAATTGAATAGAGAAGTAGAAAATCAAAACACTCTGATAGGACCAAAAATGGACACTGAGAGAACAGACACTAGAATTACTAATGTCAATATAACTGAATCAGGAATGGCTGAGGCAGATAATGACAACCAGAATACATGGACTAAGGTATCTTATAACAAGAAAAACAAAAACTCATCCAATTACACTTCTAGAAACCACAACTCTAGAGAACACTATATACAATCTAATAACCATCATTATAAATCCCATAGAGATGATGGGAGATATCACAATCACAATTGGACAAACAATCACCATAGGGCCCCACTGAGATATAATAGATATGATGGTAATGATGTTGACTACTGGGACCATAGAGATAGAGGTTATAACAACCCACATGCTTACAGTAGGAGACACTACAATAATCGGCACCACTATAACGAATATGACAACTATCATTACCATCTTCCAAATAGAGACATACATAGGAATAATGAGACCACATTCCGTGACAATAGGACAAATGGACGTAGAGCATATCAGAACAGATATGACACAGAGACACACATCCAAAGGGCACCAAATAGACAAAATGAACACCGTACATACTATGATGGAATACAAAATAGGGTCTTCAGCACTTAAAAAAGTTTTAATGACACAGAGTTATAGCAACGTTTCGGGGTCACAGCCCCTTATTCATGCTTGATAGTTTACAGTGGCCTAATTCACATTTAAATACCCTTATTTTGGCGCCTTCATCCTACTAATTGGGAGAAGGGCTCCCTCTAGTGGCCAATTGCCAGCATACACCTATATCAAATTTATACATACAAAAAAGAAATAAGTATATTATAGAAAACAGGTAATCAACACCTACTAGATAATAAGTTAAAAAAGCTTATATATATATATAGATAACTTTAAAACATATTGGGATTTTGCTAGAATAACAAACTCATTTTCTTAGATGTGGTAAAAGACAATCTCATTTATTCCCTATTAAGACATTAGAAGAAACAAGATAAATCATAATCTCTATTAAGCCCCTTAGGTATAAGTGTTTCCAGTTTGTGCCCCCGCCACATCTCCTGCTTTAAAAGATGCTCCCTATCAACCCCCATTCTGTTCTGGGGAATATGGTCAATAATTTGCAATCTCAATTGGCTTATATTGTGGTGAAAATTGGCCCCTCTGATGACTGAATTACAGCTCATACAGTTGAGACATGGGAAAGTATAACCAAGGTCAATCTAAATTCATTGAGGATCTCTTAAGTTTAATTCTCTATTGGAATTATTTCATATTTCAGGACAGTTGGTATGTCCAGACCAAGGGGACAGCAATGGGCTTCAACGTTGCCCCATCATACGCTAACCTCTTCATGTGTGAATTTGAGGAAAGTATCGTCTATAAAAATGAACTGTTTAAACAATATGGAGCCACTTGGTGGAGATATATAGACGATATATTTGGCGTATGGTGGGGCAGCGTGGAGTCCCTTGTTCAATTTGTAGGTGAGCTCAACTCAGAAGTGAGAGATCTTTCTTTCACTGTGAACTACAGGGAGGAGAGTATACCCTTTTTGGACACAATGGTATTGAGGAAAGGCCATCATTTAGAATTTGATCTTTATAAAAAAGAAACTGATAAAAACAGTTTACTCAAATATAACAGCTTCCATCCCAGATCACTAGTTAACTCGCTTCCCAGGAGCCAGTTTCTCAGGGTCAAAAGGATAGTGGATGACAAGGATAGACAAAAGGTGAGATTTGGGGATATGACAAAAAAAATTCAGATAGGGGTTACCCTAAAAAACTTTTAGATGACAGAATGGAGACATTAGAGGACACTAAAAATAAGAAATTCAATGGGATTGACAATAGGTTAGTGTTTGTAAGCCAATATAGTCCCCTTAATAACAAAATATCTAATTTAATCCGAAAAAAATGGCATATCCTCAAAGAATGTAATGTTAACATTAAACAGTTCCAGGAACAGCCCCTTATGGCCCACAAGAGGGTAAAAAGTTTGAGGGACCACTTAATACATACAGATATAGGGGCAGGCAAACGAAATAGACAACTATTGCTAGGTAAAAAGAACATGGGTACTTTCCCATGTCTCATGTAATTCAGTCATCAGAGGGGCCAATTTTCACCACCCGCAAAGTGGGAGAAAATTTGAAATTAAGGGGTACTATACATGTGAGACCACCCACATTGTTTATCTAATCAAATGCCCATGGCTCGTTGGGTTTATATAGGGGAGACCACACGCAAAGTAAGGGACCTGCATGAGCCAGCATAGGTCCAATATTAGATGCAGAGAACCTAGAGTGCAACCAGTGTCAAGCCATTTCTTGGAAAAAGGGTCACAATATAAGCCAATTGAGATGGCCAAATTATTGACCATATTCCCAGAACAGAATTGGGGTTGATAGGGAGCAGCTTTTAAAGCTAGAAGGAGATGTGTGGGGTGCACAAACTGAAACAGCTTACACCTAGAGGGGCTTAATAGAGATTAGGATTTATCTTGTTTCTTCTAATGTCTTAATAGGGAATAAATGAGATTGTCTTTTACCACATCTAAGAAAATGAGTTTGTTATTCTAGCAAAATCCCAATATGTTTTAAAGTTTAGATCTATATATATAGCATTTTTAAACTTATTATCTAGTAGGTGTTGATTACCTGTTTTCTATAATATACTTATTTCTTTTTTGTATGTATAATTTTTAGGTGTAAGTTGGCAATTGGCCACTAGAGGGAGCCCTTCTCCCAATTAGTAGGATGAAGGCGCCAAAGTAAGGGTATTTAAAATGTAAATTAGGCCACTGTAAACTATCAGAGCATGAATAAGGGGTCTGTGACCCCGAAACGTCGCTATAACTCTGTGTCATTAAAACTTTTTTAAGTGTTTTGAAGACTCTGTTTTGTATTCCTATATGTTTCAGGACTAGGCAGCGTCCTGAGGTTGTTCGTGAGCACTTGTACCTGTGAGTGTGCTGTTCCCATTGACTGTTTTGGTACATACTATGATGATCATCAACCACAAACTAGAACATAACTGGAGAGAGGGATACACAAGGACACACAATAGATTTTTCATATATACAAAATGATGACAATGATCATATGCAAAATGATCGAAAACATGAAACACAGTCACATAGGAGCACAAATAAACTAAGTCTTGACAAAAGGCTAACCACAGCCTCTACATCAGATCAGGTTTTTTTAGTGGGTAAGCAAACAAGCACCCAGAGAGAGAAAAAAACATATTAAGAAAGAAGGGATACAGACTCAGAAGAACAGATAAACTTAACCCCTTTAAAGAAGGCCCACAGAGGCACAAGAGGGGGGCAGCAGACTAAATAAGAACACACACAATTAAATTAACAAGCACCACGCACCACATGAGTGAAAATAAAGAGAATGATGATTTGTCTGCGAAAATGCATATATAATCTTAGTTCCAAAATACTCACTGATATGAAAAATCAATACTGAATTTTGGGCTTAACCTTCGCACCATCAGAGGGGCCTAGAAAAATTCAAACATTTGTGCACACTAAAGAGGTTTGTTAGGGAACTAACATTGAATAGGTTCTTTATGAAAACACCTTTTTGAAAATAACTTTTCAATAGGCAGAAATTATAGTACAGATACAGACCCAAGATCAATTTAATCACACAGATCTAAAACCCAAATCCCCATTTAATCCACTAATAGTAAAGGTAATGCCATCGAAACCTTTGAAACAGTGGTGTGCAATGAGATCAGAAATATAAACAACAAAAACCATAAACATAACTTTTCTATGTCACAAATAGACACTATAAAAAGACTAGAGAAAGACCGTGAAATTACTATCAAGCCTGCGGATAAAGGAAGAGGCATTGTTATTCTAGATAGAGCTGATTACGACAAAGAAAGTAACAGAATATTAAGTGACACTTCCACATACCAAAGTTTGCACAACAATCCTGTCAACGCCTACGCGAGAGAGTTAGATGACATATTACATAAGGCTAAAACACTGGGGATTCTAAACGACAAAGAGTTGAGATATACAGTATTGGAGTAAAACATCCTATCACCCCAGTGTTTTATTACCTACCAAAAATACACAAATCTCTAACAAATCCACCAGGAAGACCAATAATCTCCAGCATAGGGTCATTGACATGTAATCTTTCCGAATATATAGATAAAAATCTACAAAAATATGTTACTAGTCTTCCCTCATATATAAGGGATTCCACACATATATTAAGAATCCTAGAAGACATCACTTGGGACAACAGATATGTGACATCACTTTACACAAGTATTCCACACATAGATGGTATAAAAGCTGTGAGCCACTTTCTACAGAAAGACACGAATGTACCTAAGACACAATGCGACTTCATTTTGGACAGCATAATTACATACTGACCCACAACTACTTTAACAACAATGGGAAATATTACAGACAGATCTGTTGGACAGCAATGGGGACCAGGTTCACGCCGAGTTATGCCAATTTGTACATGGGCAAATGGAAACACATCTTTTGGAGTTTTGGGAATCCTGCCCAGCCAGCGCGGACCTGGTCCTCTATCAAAGGTACATAGATGATATTATTATTATATGGAAAGGGACACTAGAAGACCTTGAATATAACATCACAATAATGAATCAAAATGAAGCCAACCTAAAATTTACTTATGAATACAGCCAGAAAGAGATCAGCTTCTTAGACTTAAAAATAGAGATTAATAATGGGAAACTTGAAACTTAGACATTTTTCAAAGAAGTCGATAGTAACAACTATATATATAAGTTAAGCTGCCACCACGACAAGTGGAAGTCCAACATCCCAAAAGGTCAATTACTTAGGATTAGATGGAATTGCTCTAATTTAGAAAAATGGGAAGAGCAAGCTATTACTCTAAAAAAGAGGTTCATTGAAATAGGGTATGATGAGGAGACTCTCAATATGAGAATAAATGAAGTAAGAGATGTAGACAGAAGAACACTTCTAAGATTTAAAGATAAAACCAATAAAACCAATAAAGAATTAGAGACGAATACCATCTAAGTCCCAATGATCACTGAATACAGTGAGAACAGACATATAATTGAGAAAATATTCAAAAAACATTGGTCACTTCTCAAAAACGACGATATAATCGGGGAACAACTAACTGAGCAACCCAGATTTATATATTGGACAGTGAAAAACGTAAGGAACTATATAGCTCCAAGTATTCCAAAAACAAACAGTATAACAGAAAGGGACTATTCAGGCAAAAAGATAAGAGGGTTTTTTCCATGCCCAAGCTGTAAAGCTTGTAAGTGCGGGATAAAAGCTAGTCACTTTATTTCTAATAATACGAAAGTGAAATATGCAATCAAAGATCTCATTAGGTGTCAAGATAAGGGTGTAATATACCTCATACAATGCCCATGTGGGCTAGAATACATTGGACAAACATCTAGGCCACTCAGAGATAGAATTAGGGAACACCTACTCCTAATTTAGAGAAACAATGCAGAAACACCACTCTACAAACATTTCACACTTACACATCAAGGCAATGTGAAAAGTCTTAAATATCTAAGAATTCAAAAAATAAACAGAAATTGGAGAGGAGGTGACCATGAAAAAAGACTCTTAGTTGCTGAATCCAAATGGATATTCAATTTAGACTGTTTATTTCCTAAAGGTCTTAATCACAAGGAAGATCTAGCACATCTTATAAACATGAACATCTGACTAAGACCACTGATGACACACTACAATAACATAAGTACATAAGTGTATATCATTTTATACACATAGACTAAAATGCCTACTTTATTCACTTTTAGATTTCTGATATCATTAAAATGCACTTTCCGAACAGTGCAATCATGGTTTTTATAACATTACAAATATATAATATATGTTTATCAGAAAGTGACTGATATATCAACATATGAGGCTGGACGTATATCTCTGCTAAAACCATATGTACTATGTGACTGATAGTCTATAGCTCTCTAAATCTCCCATCTTGTCCTTCATAGGTTGATCTGAGACAATATGTGCAGCTAAATAACCAACAGTTGTAGAACTAAGCACACAGATTCAACAAATGTGAATGGTTCAGTCTAACGAATAGCCTTTGTAAGCTGTACAATTAAGTAAGTTATTAATAACATATTATATGCACATAACACCATTCTCATATATTCAATAAGGTAATCTTATGAAGGTGATCTATCTGGATATAGACATGTCAATGGAATAACCAACGTCACTGAGGTGTCACTACTAATATACTACAATTTACACTATATATTTACAATATACATCTATATGGTCACACCTATATGACATCTGGTTCTGTATGTGTGATCACACTAACTCTACCAGACTATATACATTCTATCAGGTGCATTTTACATAAGATGTAACTACCTACTTCATTAGTTATCAAATACATCAGTTCAGATAAAAGTATGAGAAGTGAAATGACTCATATAGGGTTATCTTTAATTCATATATGGCCATCTGGAAGCCACGCACAGTCATCTTGATCTTTTGACTATACCCTATGCATGGTATTATTTACATCACAGATGTTGTACAAAGTTACTGTATTATATGCCAAGACGATTAAATACATAGAACGATAACACCAAGCTCAACATGTTCTCTGTTATCAATTTTGAAATTTGCCCAGTTCACTGTATGTCACTTTGTGTGATAAGCTATGAGTTGCAATTGAATACGTATATGCCTACATATTTTTATACCCATTTCTGATATCAAACATTATAGGAATTCAAGATCAAATATACCAATATACACACTATATAAGGCTCATAGGCATTACCAATACTCTAGTCTTGATAAATCCCACGATCCAGGGCCGAAATGCGTCAACAGTTTTGGTAAGCCTTATTCTATTTGCTGTACGATAGTTTTAGCTTTATTGCACTATTGTGATATATTTCTACAGGTCACTAGCAAGTTACAACGAACCATCACTTTAGAAGATTCACTACATCACAGAGGGATTTCATGTAAAGATCACATTATCTTCATAGATTTTAAGTTCTGACATCGTTCATCTTCACAGTTGATTATTTTTACAAGGTTTTTTATTCATTAACTTTTGTGATTCATTAACTTTTTACACCTTTTTGTCAATTTTGTGATTCATTAACTTTTTACACCTTTTTATTTTTCAATTCACTTTTTAATTTTTTCCACGTTTTTATTTTATTTTCTCTATTTTTTGGGAATTCTTTCACCATCACATATTGGAATACGTCATCACTGGAACACGTCAACACATGGACACTATATATATGTGACTTTTCCTATCGTTTATTATGGGACTATAGACAAGTACTTTGCTCTCAAGGTGCACCTTAGAGTTTGCTTTCATTCTTGGACTTTTAGTTTTATATGTTTTTATTATACTGTGCATAATACGTATGTATTGTTTGTACTATCCTTTTAAGTATTTTAATATAAAATATACATTCACTCAATCTTTTGGCGCTCTTGACACTCTTTTGATTTTGCTATCTTTATAATGTGAGCTATGACACTTATGTTTAAAGCGACACCTATTTGTTTCTCACAACACACTTATAAATATGAGCAAAGAATGCTGTGAAAAATTGTCTTTATTGTTTAACATTTTGATCTTTTGTTAAAAAAAATACACAAAAATACTCTGCTCTCGTGGATATTAAACAATTGCAAACACAAAACAAAGGTTTATCCAAAAAAAAAAATTAAATGTGAGCCACAATTATTGCCACCCTTATAGTCAATACTTTGTGCTACCTCCCTTTGCCAAGATAACAGCTCTGAGTCTTCTCCTACAATGCCTGATGAAATTGGAGAATATTTGGCAAGGGATCTGAGACCATTCCTCCATATAGAATCTCTTCAGAGGTCGACGCTGCTGGACTCTCCTATTCAGTTCACCCCACAGGTTTTTTATGGGGTTCAAGTCAGGGGACTAGGATGGCCATGGCAAGACCTTGATTATGTGGTCAGGAAACAATTTTTTGTGTTGATTTTTTTGATGTATGTTTTGGATAATTGTCCTGCTAAAAGATCCAGCCACGGCCCATTTTAAGCTTTCTGGCAGAGGCAGTCAGGTGCTCATTTGATATGTGTTGATATTTGATAGAGTCCATGATGCCATGTATCCTAACAAAATGTCCAGGTCCTCTTGCATAAAAACAGCCCCAAAACATTAAAGAGTCACCACCTTATTTAACCGTGGGCATGAGGTAATTATCCATATGGCTACCTCTCTGTGTGTACCAAACCCACCTCTGGTGTTTATTGCCAAAAAGCTCTATTTTGGTTTCAGTAGTGTCTGCCAAACTGAAGATGCTTGAGTTTGTTTTTGGATGAGAGTAGAGGCTTTATTCTTGAAACCCTTCCAAACAACTTGTGGTTATGTAGGTAACGTGGAATTGTAGTTTTGGAGACTTTGACCCCAAGACTTAACTAACTTCTGCAATTCTCCATCTGTGATCCTTGGGGATATTTTGGCCCCTTGAACCGTTCTCTTCACAGTGCATTGAGACAATATATACACACGTCCTGTTCCAGGTTGATTCATAACATTTCCAATTGACTGGAACTTCTTAATTATTGATCAATAATGGTTGATTGATCCGGGCATTTTCAATGCTTTTGTTATTTTCGTATAGCCCCTTCCCATTTTATGAAGCTGAACAACCTTTTGCCACACATCACAGCTATATTGCTTGGTCTTACCCATTGTGATGAATGACCATTTATGCCCATGTGAAACAGGAAGTCATGGTTGAACAATTTCCTGTTTCTAGTCACCCAGGTGTACTAAAAAAATTAAAATATCAATGGGAATATACTTCAAATATATTTTTCTCATATGAATTCATAGGGGTGCCAATAATTGTGCCACACATATATTTAACAAAGATTTTTTATTTTTTTTTGGGGGGATACACCTGTGTTGTATTTGCAATTGTTTGATATCAATGAGAGCAGAGTATTTTTGTGTATTTTTTTATCAAAAGGTTAAACAATAAAGACCATTTTTCACAGCCTTCTTTGCTCATATTTACCAAGGGTGCCAATATTAGTGGAAGGCACTGTATATATTTATATTTATCTCTATGTTAAAGCCCTTTGCAGTCCTTTTTTGTTCTCTCAAACACCTTTATAACATATCTTTCAGCCCTTATAACTTTTTAAACACAATTTTATCAGACAGGGTTTATATGAGTATAACTGTACTTTTAAGTTTATTTAAGTTGTGTGTTTAATGAAATTTCTTTCCCCTACCCTTTTGCGAGCTCTAAGTCATGCTATCCTGGTTGAGCGTAAAAATTGCGATTGTGCTTGGGCGACTGCGTTTAAACTCTTCCCATCATGTGCAAAAAGCCGATAAAAACAAAAAACAACAACAGTCAGCGCACCACTCGTAATCTAGCCCTGGATATCATAATGTGACAGTTGCTGGAGGTGGTATATTAATATCAAGTATAAATGACAGGATATAGATAGATATATAGATAGATAGATGGATAGATATAAATAAATAAAAGAGACAGGAGAGCGACACAAAACAGAGCCCTATATACCTGTCAAATGATATAAAAAATAGTAACAACAGTTTAATTTTGTCTTGAGTGACCCTTTAAGACGTTTTCTTTTTCCATTTTCAGTGCTTTTCCCGTTTTTATTGCCTATTCTTGAGAAAATGAACGTACAGTTGTTCCCAAAAGATATTTGGATTTTTTTTATGAAGGCCATAACCAACTTCCAGGAGAACCGGAAGAAAAGTGACCCCTCTGTAAGTTTATCACAAACACCCGGGGTGGCAGTTAGCTGCCACCTATTATAACCATGCCGAAATCCTTGTGTTTGTGGTGCCAGGCATACAACTGTCGTACACACAACAGCGCTCAGTATGCCGGGTGTCAGTGAGTTTTATACAACAGTGCTCAGTATGCCAGGTGTCAGTGAGTGTTATACAACAGCGCTCAGTATACCAGGTGTCAGTGAGTGTTATACAACAGCGCTCAGTATACCGGGTGTTAGTGAGTCTTATACAACAGTGCTCAGTATGCCGGGTGTTAGTGAGTCTTATACAACAGTGCTCAGTATGCCGGTTGTCAGTGAGTCTTATACAACAGTGCTCAGTATGCCGGGTGTCAGTGAGTCTTATACAACAGTGCTCAGTATGCCGGGTGTCAGTGAGTCTTATACAACAGTGCTCAGTATGCCGGGTGTCAGTGAGTCTTATACAACAGTGCTCAGTATGCCGGGTGTTAGTGAGTCTTATAAAACAGTGCTCAGTATACCGGGTGTCAGTGAGTCTTATACAACAGTGCTCAGTATGCCGGGTGTCAGTGAGTCTTATACAACAGTGCTCAGTATGCCGGGTGTTAGTGAGTCTTATACAACAGTGCTCAGTATGCCGGGTGTCAGTGAGTCTTATACAACAGTGCTCAGTATGCCGGGTGTTAGTGAGTCTTATACAACAGTGCTCAGTATGCTGGGTGTCATTGAGTCTTATACAACAGTGCTCAGTATGCCGGGTGTTAGTGAGTCTTATACAACAGTGCTCAGTATGCCGGGTGTTAGTGAGTCTTATACAACAGCGCTCAGTATGCCGGGTGTTAGTGAGTCTTATACAACAGTGCTCAGTATACCGGGTGTCAGTGAGTCTGATACAACAGTGCTCAGTATGCCGGGTGTCAGTGAGTCTTATACAACAGTGCTCAGTATGCCGGGTGTTAGTGAGTCTTATACAACAGTGCTCAGTATGCCGGGTGTTAGTGAGTCTTATACAACAGCGCTCAGTATGCTGGGTGTCAGTGAGTCTTATACAACAGTGCTCAGTATGCCGGGGTGTCAGTGAGTCTTATACAACAGTGCTCAGTATGTCGGGTGTCAGTGAGTCTTATACAACAGTGCTCAGTATGCCTGGTGTTAGTGAGTCTTTTATACAACAGTGCTCAGTATGTGCGGGTGTCAGTGAGTCTTATACAACAGTGCTCAGTATGCCTGGTGTTAGTGAGTCTTTTATACAACAGTGCTCAGTATGTCGGGTGTCAGTGAGTCTTATACAACAGTGCTCAGTATGCCTGGTGTTAGTGAGTCTTTTATACAACAGTGCTCAGTATGCCGGGTGTCAGTGAGTCTTATACAACAGTGCTCAGTATGCCGGGTGTCAGTGAGTCTTATACAACAGTGCTCAGTATGCCGGGTGTCAGTGAGTCTTATACAACAGTGCGCAGTATGCCGGGTGTTAGTGAGTCTTATATAACAGCGCTCAGTATGCCGGGTGTTAGTGAGTCTTATACAACAGTGCTCAGTATGCCGGGTGTCAGTGAGTCTTATACAACAGTGCTCAGTATGCCGGGTGTCAGTGAGTCTTATACAACAGTGCTCAGTATGCCGGGTGTTAGTGAGTCTTATACAACAGCGCTCAGTATGCCGGGTGTCAGTGAGTCTTATACAACAGCGCTCAGTATGCCGGGTGTTAGTGAGTCTTATACAACAGTGCTCAGTATGCCGGGTGTTAGTGAGTCTTATACAACAGCGCTCAGTATGCCGGGTGTTAGTGAGTCTTATACAACAGCGCTCAGTATGCTGGGTGTCAGTGAGTCTTATACAACAGTGCTCAGTATGCCGGGTGTCAGTGAGTCTTATACAACAGTGCTCAGTATGTCGGGTGTCAGTGAGTCTTATACAACAGTGCTCAGTATTTCTGGTGTTAGTGAGTCTTTTATACAACAGCGCTCAGTATGCCGGGTGTCAGTGAGTCTTATACAACAGTGCTCAGTATGCCTGGTGTTAGTGAGTCTTTTATACAACAGTGCTCAGTATGTCGGGTGTCAGTGAGTCTTATACAACAGTGCTCAGTATGCCTGGTGTTAGTGAGTCTTTTATACAACAGTGCTCAGTATGTCGGGTGTCAGTGAGTCTTATACAACAGTGCTCAGTATGCCTGGTGTTAGTGAGTCTTTTATACAACAGTGCTCAGTATGTCGGGTGTCAGTGAGTCTTATACAACAGCGCTCAGTATGCCGGGTGTTAGTGAGTCTTATACAACAGTGCTCAGTATGCCGGGTGTTAGTGAGTCTTATACAACAGTGCTCAGTATGCCGGGTGTTAGTGAGTCTTATACAACAGTGCTCAGTATGCCGGGTGTTAGTGAGTCTTATACAACAGCGCTCAGTATGTCGGGTGTCAGTGAGTCTTATACAACAGTGCTCAGTATGCCTGGTGTTAGTGAGTCTTTTATACAACAGTGCTCAGTATGTCGGGTGTCAGTGAGTCTTATACAACAGTGCTCAGTATGCCTGGTGTTAGTGAGTCTTTTATACAACAGTGCTCAGTATGCCGGGTGTCAGTGAGTCTTATACAACAGTGCTCAGTATGCCGGGTGTCAGTGAGTCTTATACAACAGTGCTCAGTATGCCGGGTGTTAGTGAGCCTTATATAACAGTGCTCAGTATGCCGGGTGTTAGTGAGTCTTATACAACAGTGCTCAGTATGCCGGGTGTCAGTGAGTCTTATACAACAGTGCTCAGTATGCCGGGTGTCAGTGAGTCTTATACAACAGTGCTCAGTATGCCGGGTGTTAGTGAGTCTTATACAACAGCGCTCAGTATGCCGGGTGTTAGTGAGTCTTTTATACAACAGCGCTCAGTATGCCGGGTGTTAGTGAGTCTTATACAACAGTGCTCAGTATGCCGGGTGTCAGTGAGTCTTATACAACAGCGCTCAGTATGCTGGGTGTTAGTGAGTCTTATACAACAGTGCTTAGTATGCCGGGTGTCACGCACACGCACACACACACACATACACATGCACAAATACACAAAGACATACACACACAGACACTGTTGGTATATACTAGGTTTACAATATCATTTGTTATTATATCAGCAGTAATCTCCAGTAAAATGTTGGAGTACTTATCTCAGCAGTTTAACAAAAAGAAAAAAGAAACAAGTTCCCAAAGCGCCAACCAAAAATGTTAGATAGACCCACTAAATAAATAATTAATAAATAAAATAAACATATAAAATTACAGGGTCTAATAGGTAGAACTCAATCCTAATACAAGGTATAATCTACAAATATTACACACTGATCCTTGTACTGTATCAGGTTAGTAAAATATTCTCTTACCAAATGTGTATTTAAAAGACAAGACAATAAATAACTGCAGTTCATGCATACATATAAAGTCCACAGTCTTTATCCACACTGTCCTGCTGCTCCTTTAATTCCACTGGTGTAACATCCGTGGATACATAAACTGGAGATAATCCCTGTCAAAAGAAACAAGAAGACAGGAGCGCAACTCCGTGTACAGAGCAGTACACGGACGATCTAAGTGTAGATTAAAAGACTTTTTAATATTAAAACAAATATACAGACATCCACACAAATGATCCAAAACTCACATCGATACCCTCAAACATATGAGGTATGTAAGCGCATCAATGAGGTAAAAAGAGTACGTTCCACCACCGGTCTCCTCCTTCCCCTCTCCAAGGATATTCGATAGCCAGCGGGTAAGTCCTCTCAAAGGTATCCGGACCCTCTCTGTTCCGTTTAGATAGACGCTGTCCTGTTAAAAGCCGGCTCCAGTACAGGTACTATCTTGCTCGTCAGAGTGCATCCTACGTTCCGTAAAGTGGGCGTGGCCTAACGCATTTTGCAAGGCTCCTCCTCGCTGCGTCTATCTAAACGGAACAGAGAGGGTCCGGATACCTTTGAGAGGACTTACCCGCTGGCTATCGAATATCCTTGGAGAGGGGAAGGAGGAGACCGGTGGTGGAACGTACTCTTTTACCTCATTGATGCGCTTACATACCTCATATGTTTGAGGGTATCGATGTGAGTTTTGGATCATTTGTTTGGATGTCTGCATATTTGTTTTAATATTAAAAAGTCTTTTAATCTACACTTAGATCGTCCGTGTACTGCTCTGTACACGGAGTTGCGCTCCTGTCTTCTTGTTTCTTTTGACAGGGATTATCTCCAGTTTATCTCAGCAGTTGCCAACCAATAAAAATGTATATACGTAACAATATATTTATTAAAAACCAATATTTATTCCTTAGTTCTTGATTAGTTAGCTTTATAGACATCTTGAATTATATTTATGTAGAAACTAGATTATGAACCAATTATATGTCTATGCTGTTATATTCTATTATTCTTTACAAAGCAAACCAAAATATATCTCTAAAATTAACCTTTACTCACAATAAATACCACAAATGAAACTCCCAGAACAGTCTATAATTAGCCAATAACTCTAATGCTGAACTTATAACCATCAGAGAAATTGTATATGTAACACAATCAATTTATATGCAATTTCTAAGAGATTTCACAATAAGCAAGACTATAAAAGTACCAATTCTTTTCTAGCAAATAAAATAATTTAGCAACAATATGACTAGTTCTAAACTACACAATATAAATTTAAAATACCAAATATTCCTTTAAATCACCAGCTTCAATTAAACTGTAGCAACAATTAATGTATTTGCTTTAGAATATTAAATTATAACCACTGCCATACGTTAACCACATAACCAATTTGCATGTTTCAGCTTTTTCAGATAAATCCATTCACCGTCATAAATAAGAGGTTTTGCACTTATGGAAAAAGAAAAATGTAGGCCCAGTTTTGCTTTATAGAGACTGTGTTCCAAAGGTAGCAGTTGTCAGTCAGTCAAAATTCCAGCAAAGACCCTTTTCTTTCCTCTTGCATAAGCTTTTATCAAGTGATAATTGGTAATCATTGGTGAATATTCGGATACGCCCTTATCGAAGCTTGTCCCTTCATTGGCTGACTGGAAATGTGTGGTTATTTGATCCTACAATCTCCTTTGGTTGCAATTCTCGCATAAACCACCAGAGGGCAGCAGACACTGTCAAACAGTTTCACTATCAAATACTGCTAGTTTAGTATTGGATTTAAAGTGTTCATTAAATACATTGATAATTTCCAGTATTAATAAATTATATGTCCAATATGTGTGAGACCATATAATACTATTTAATCTGAGTATTTTCATACTAAACATGAGTATATTCCACTTCATTATGGCACTTAAAAAGGATATTCATACTTTCAGCATGGATCTAATTAATATTTTACAATTATCATCTTTTCCAGTTATTATAAATATTTAGTGTATAACTATATGATAGGACTCAGGGTAGGCACTCCTGTAACAGCATTTATTACCCCCTTTTGGAGCCCAATCTGTTCCTCAGATGTCTGGAAATAAAAGAAAGTGTCATTCTGAGATTTTTTAACACATTTTAAATCTACCAATGCAGCTATTATTCAATTCACTTCATATTTAATATACAAACAGACAATCTCTCAGACTTATCTATTTATATTTAACCCTTTGAGTGCTAAGCACTTTCCCACCTGGGTGCTAAGCTGATTTAATTTAGGCGATTACCTTTCCAATGGTGGGTCTTGGGGGTCTATAGCTGCTTAGATGCCTGAATTATAGGCTTCTAAGCAGCATGCCCCCTTTCCCTATACTTTGTATTGACAAATTGTTAATAAAGTTGCACAGTGACGTCATCACGTCATTGCGCGTGACGTCACCGCGCAAAACGTGATGCAAAACGTGATGCCCCGGCGATGCCTGTCACTCTACAAGTACGATCGCCGGGGTAGGAGCGGGTGGGAGCCCCCAGATCTCCCTCAAGGTGGGAGAGTGCTAGTGACGGTTCTGAGCCATCATTAGCACCAGAGTGGGAAACTCTGTGATGGCTCAGAGCCGTCATTAGCACTCAAAAGGTTAAACCATACGGAGGTATGAATTAAATATTTTGAAAATTATTAATATAGGTTATTTAAAATTTCAAACTGTCTTCACATGCCTGTAAGTGAATATTGGCATGTCAGGGTTTTTTCCCTGTTGTTTGCCATGTGCTGCTGGCAGCCATTTTACTCACCTCTCTTCCTGACTATGGTGCATTGTGGGTGATGCTGCTCATTTCCTACACTTCCTTTTATGGCCAGACTGGTGTGCATCATCCATGTGAGACAGAATGCAGTCTCAGAATTGTGATGTCATCACTTATTATTTAAGGGCCTCTGTTCAGTATGCTTTGCCTTAGCCTTGTCTCAGACCTGTTTGTGAGAGTTCCTGTGTATTACCTGGCTGCCTGACGTCCTTCCTGGTTCCTGATCCCTGGCTTGTTCCTGACTCTGCTGTTTTCCTTGTTCCTGATTCCGGCTCGTCTGACTATTTGCTTTGGCTCCTGACTCGGCTCGTCTGACTACCAGCTCTGGTTTTGACTCCTGGCTTGTTATTTGACTTGTGGACTTTTTATTATTTTTTGCTATGAATAAAGGTGTGATTATTTTTGCACTTCTCATCTCAGTCTGATTCCTGGCACCCTGACATTACGCAAAGGCCATGAATCCTGATGGTGCTAATAATCCACCTTTACCTGCCATCATTTCCAGGATGGATGAACAGGATCACCGCTTGGATCAATTTGCAGTAGCTCTGCAAACCCTGCAGACTCGCACTGCACATTTGGACCAAAGTTTCCCGCAAGTTATGGCTGCTCCTGTTTCCGCTGCTGCACCTATGCCTACCAGGAGCATGTCCGGTTCTGCACCTCTACCTCAGCCATATGGAGGAGATCCTATTCAGTGCAGAGGGTTTTTGAACCAGGTGGGCATTTACTTTGAGATGTTACCTCAGGCGTTTCCCTCTGACAGAGCTAAGGTGGGATTTCTCATCTCGTTACTCTCTGACACAGCTCTTGCCTGGGCTAATCCCTTGTGGGAGACTAATAAACCTGTGATTTCAAATTACCCTGAATTTGTGGCCTCCTTTCGAAGGGTATTTGATATTCCGGCTCGCTCCTCCTCTGCTGCTAAACGACTCATGTCCATTCAGCAAGGTACAAGATCTGTTGCTCAGTATGCTATTGAGTTCTGTACGCTTGCCGCAGAGGTAGGTTTGAACAATGAAGCCCTTGTTGCCGCCTTCTTTCATGGGCTCTCTGATGCGATTAAAGACGAAGTTGTTGCCAGAGATTTACCAGAGGATCTTGAGGCATTGGTGTCTTTTTTGATCCTAATTGACATCAGACTCAGAGAGAGGTCCTCTTTCAAGGAGCGCTTGCGGAAGTCTCCTGTTCCATTGTCTCCTACGTGTTCGTTCCCACCCATGCCTCCCTCTCCTCCCATGCCTCCTGGTCCCGAGTCACCAGGTACTGCTGAGCCAATGTAGTTGGGATTCACGCGTCTCTCCGCGGCGGAGAGGGCCTTTAGGAGGAGGGAGGGGCTCTGCCTCTATTGTGGGTTACAGGGCCACATTTTGAAGTCTTGTCCTACATGGCCGGGAAACGCTCTTGTCCTACATGGCTGGGAAACGCTCACACCTAAGGTCCTGTCGGGGGCAGACCTTGGGTGGTTTATCCTCGTCCCCGGAACCGCTTAAGGAGAAACCTTTTGTCATGGTTGTCCTTTCCTGGGTGGACTCCTCCATAGTCACTCAGGCTCTTGTTGACTCCGGTGCTGCGGGCTATTTCATTGACAGTGCTTTTGTATCAAAGCACTCCATTCCTGTTTTGCCTCGGTCCATTCCGCTTGCTATCTTCAGCCCGCACTCGTTACTCACGAAACTGCTCTGTTGCCCATGGCTGCTGGGGCTCTCCATTTTGAAAACCTCCAGTTCCAGGTGATAAACTCTCCGCATTTTCCGGTTGTTCTGGGTTATCCCTGGCTCCAAAAGCACAATCCCAGTCTCGACTGGCGCAGGTCCGAAATTTTGTTGTGGTCCCCGCAATGTATTTCCACTTGTCTTCGGAAAACAGTTAAAGTCTTGTGCACTTCTTCGGTATCTCAATTGCCAGAGGAGTACCGAGAGTTCCTAGACGTGTTTGACAAGGTGCGTGCCGGTACGTTGCCTCCTCACCGGTCTTACTATTGTGCCATAGACCTGCAACCCAGAGCCATTCCTCCTCGGGGCCGGGTGTACCCTCTGTCTGTTGCAGAGAATTGTGCTATGGAGGAGTATGTTGCTGATGCTCTGTCGCGGGGGATCATCCGCAAATCCTGCTGTCCTGCAGGGGCTGGCTTCTTCTTTGTGAAGAAAAAGGGTGGCGAGTTAAGACCATGTATCGATTATAGGGGTCTTAATAGTCTTACCATTAAGAATGACTTGCTGTGGGGGTGAAACAGTCATTGGTAATGTTGTGTTTGCTGCACTTTTTGTGTTTTACTAGGAGTATGTCGACTAAGCTCCTGTATACATGAACTATCTATGGTCAAAGCAAAGGACTTTAGCTTGAATGCAGTCCTATATCTTTAAATGGATATCTGTCTAACTTTTTGCTAACTTGCTGAGTGCTGACTTAAGAACGGATGAAAGAGGGACTGTGTTATGTTTGAATATCTGCAAACAGACTGCCATGCAAGCGTGAGCTGTATCAATCTGTGGAACACATGCAAATGTATATATGCGTTACAGATGGTGGTCTCGTTTCGTCTCTATCCTACTGTCTACTGAGTGGAGATAGCTGTGGGGGCATTTTTGGTACATCTTGTTAATAGCCTCTATCTACGTAGATCAGCTCAGGGAAGCCTGGTTCTTTCTTTGTGCAGCTAAGTGCCGGTACAGCTGATTTCTTTACTACGTGTGGGAAGTACTTCTCATAATCTGAGCTGATTGGAAGTCAATGACGGCTATACCACTCCTCCCTCAGTGACGTCAGACGCCTTGGTGAGAGGGAAACACGAGCAGTCTTTTGGGAAACAGAAATTACAGGACGCCAAAGCTAAGTGTTTCTTGCTTCTTCTGTTTGAAATTCTTACACACAGCTACTTGTTGGATCGAGTCAACAGTAAGAACTGATTTCTTCCTTATGTCATCAGGTCTATATTGTTACCGCTCGTTACCTAGCACTTGGGAACTTTTGCTAGCTACTAAGTGAGACAGTCTTTATATTATGTGCATATATTAATATGTCATTACATACATTCGATTTTTCTGTGTAATACATTGTATCTGCTCTCCTATATGTGTACACATTACCTATTTCTTGTGCATTTCTCATCTGAATGGTGGATCTTTTGTGCAATTGTAAATAGGTTTCTAGCAGCATACGTATACTTAGGCAGTTCTTATCCATGTAAATGCTTTTTACCTTAGTTTTTGTTCGTTTTTAATTGGTGTTCACTTTATATTGTTGGACCTGGCTTTAAATAATGATTCACTGAATGTGATGGGGAATAATAAATTGACTTTTTTGTAAAATATTCTGTGTGCTAGTTTTAATCCCTTGCTTTTTCAGATCATTAATATATGATTTTAAACTTTTCTTTCTATATATATTTTATTTATACTTATTATCAAGGGTGGCACCAGAGTTAGATATTCTCAGCAATATTTTCTACTCTCTCATACGCTCTTTATATTTTACCATTAAGAATGCTTACCCTTTTCCGCTCATTACGGAACTCTTTGACCACCTCAACTAAACTTGATTTGAGAGGAGCGTACAATCTCGTTAGGATTAACGAGGGTCACGAATGGAAAACAGCATTTAACACCAGGAGCGGGCATTATGAGTATCTTGTAATGCCCTTTGGCCTATGTAATGCTCCTGCTGTTTTTCAGGAATTTATTAATGATGTCCTACGAGATATGTTGCAACAGTGTGTTGTGGTGTACTTAGACGACATCCTCATACACTCACCCACACTTGAGGCTCATCGTTCTAATGTTACACAGGTTCTTCAGAGACTACGTGAGAACGGCCTGTTTTGTAAACTCGATAAATGTGAGTTCCATCAGACTCAAGTAACCTTCTTAGGTTATGTTATCTCCGTTGCAGGGTTCTCCATGGATCCTGACAAGTTATCTGCAGTTCTGCAGTGGCCTCGCCCAGTTGGTCTTCGGTCTATTCAACGTTTTTTGGGGTTCGCCAATTACTATAGAAAGTTTATTAAAAACTTTTCTTCCTTTGTCAAACCTATCACAGACATGACCCGTAAAGAGAATGATCCACTCCATTGGTCACCTGCTGCCATTAAGGCCTTTGATAGTCTTAAGACTGCCTTTGCTGCCACTCCAGTTCTGGCTCATCCTAACCCTGTCCTGCCTTTCGTTCTTGAGGTCGAAATGTCTGAGACTGGAGTAGGTGCCCTCTTGTCTCAACGTCCTACGCCTGACGGTTCCTTGCATCCGTGTGGTTTCTTCGCTAAGAAATTGTCTCCAGCGGAGTGCAATTATGAAATTGGCGACAGGGAATTACTGGCCATAATTTTGGCACTCAAGGAATGGAGGCATCTTCTTGAGGATACTAGTGTGCCAGTGCTCATTCTTACTGACCACAAGAATTTAACTTATCTATCTGAAGCAAAACGTTTGTCGCTATTTTTGTCTTGGTTTAATTATGTGGTCTCCTACCTGCCTGGTAGTAAGAATGTTAGAGCTGATGCCCTCTCTCGACAATTTTCACCTCTGTCCAAGGAGGAGTCTGTACCTACTCCTGTTATACCTCCTGACCATATTTTGGCTACCATACGTACTAATTCGACTTCTCCCTTGGGGGAGGAGATCCTGGCTGCACAAACCAATGCACCTCCTGAGAAACCTAGTGGTAAGTGTTTTGTTCCTGAGAATCTTCAAACTAAACTTTTGCACACTTATCACTATCCTAAAGCCGCAGGTCACCCAGGCAAGAACCAAATGAATTGGTTTTGTCACTCAATAATTCTGGTGGCCAGGTCTTCGTTCTGATATTGCTGCGTATATTGCCTCCTGCTCAGTTTGTGCACAGAATAAGACTCCTCGACGTCTTCCTGTGGGTCTTCTTCAACCTATTACTAATGGTGAGCGTCCTTGGACACATCTTTCCATGGACTTCATTGTCGAGCTCCCTGTTTCCAATGGCAATACTGTTATCCTTATGGTGGTTGACCGTTTTTCTAAAATGTCACATTGCATTCCCTTGATGAAGCTCCCTACCGCTCAGGAGCTTGCTTCGATTTTTGCCCGGGAGGTCTTCCATTTACATGGGTTACCCAAGGAGATAGTGTCGGACCGGGGTAGCCAGTTTGTCTCCAGATTTTGGCGTTCCTTTTGTGCTCAAATGGGGATCCAGCTTTCCTTCTCCTCGGCATATCACCCTCAATCCAATGGGGCTGCAGAACGGTCTAATCAAGCTCTGGAACAGTTCCTCCGTTGCTATGTCTCAGATCACCACAATAATTGGTCTGAACTGTTACCTTGGGCAGAGTTTGCTCGTAATAGTGCTATTAATGCTTCCTCCAAGTAATCCCCGTTCATGGCAAATTATGGGTTTCAACCATCCTTGTTGCCCGATTCATTCATGTCTCAGGGTATTCCGGCTTTGGAGGAGCATCTCTGGCAACTCCGTTTCCAAGTGGGTGCAGATTCAGGATTGCCTTCATCGTTCTATGCAGCGCAAAAAGTTCCAGGCTGATTGTAGGCGTCTGCCCGCACCTTCCTACCAGGTTGGTGAGAGAGTTTGGCTGTCCTCCCGCAACCTGAACCTTTAAGTGCCTTCCAATAAATTGGCTCCCCATTATGTTGGTCCTTTTGGAATACTCTGACGGGTTAATCCTGTGGCCTACGCTCTTGACCTTCCTCCTGCTATGCGCATCTCCAATGTTTTTCATGTCTCCCTCTTGAAACCATTGGTTTGTAATCGGTTTACCACTGTGTTGCCTCGTCCCCGTCCTATCTTTGTTGACAACCATGAGGAGTATGAGGTCAGCAACATTATTGACTCTCGTATGTCCAGGGGCCGTGTACAGAATTTGGTTCACTGAAGGGCTGCGGTCCGGAGAAGCGTTCTTGGGTTCCCTCCTCTGATGTTCATGCTCCCGCCCTCCTCCGTGCCTTCCATGCCCGTTTCCCCAATAAGCCTTTTGTCCTCCCGTGGGGAGGGGTCATTGAGGGCAGGGTACTGTCAGGGTTTTTTCCCTGTTATTTGCCATGTGCTGCTGGCAGCCATTTTACTCACCTCTCTTCCTGACTATGATGCATTGTGGGGGATGCTGCTCATTTCCTACACTTCCTTTTATGGCCAGATTGGTGTGCATCATCCATGTAAGACAGGATGCAGTCTCAGAATTGTGATGTCATCACTTATTATTTAAGGGCCTCTGTTCAGTATGCTTTGCCTTTGCGTTGTCTCAGACCTGTTTGTGAGAGTTCCTGTGTATTACCTGGCTGCCTGACGTCCTTCCTGGTTCCTGATCCCTGGCTTGTTCCTGACTCTACTTTTTTCCTTGTTCCTGATTCCGGCTCGTCTGACTATTTGCTTTGGCTCCTGACTCGGCTCGTCTGACTACCAGCTCTGGTTTTGACTCCTGGCTTGTTATTTGACTTGTGGGTTTTTTTATTATTTTTTGCTATGAATAAAGGTGTGATTATTTTTGCACTTCTCGTCTCAGTCTGATTCCTGGCACCCTGATAGGCTTATGTTCTTCCCAGACCAGGATGTTTATTGTATCCTATCAATGGATCCTTATCTGTTTATCATACATATGCTAATTACTACACGTCCTCAGCTTCAGCTAGCTTCAAAAAGTCATTACAGACAGTATGTCTGTTATCTTCACATGGGGTCATTACCTGGTAACTTTTATTACCTAGAAGAAAGATCAAGACATCCTGAGTTTTACAAGTGTCTATTTCTTTGTTCTACAAATCTGTGTTTCATAACAAAAAGGGAGGGTTGATATCACCCATTCCAGCGTTTGTTCACAATGCAGCTAAATCAATTCATAGTAGATATTAGCTAAATGAGATATTAAATTATGTGATATCCAATGCCACTCAGCCCCTGACAACACAAATATACACATACAGTATACATGCACACACATACACATGCACAAATACACATAGACATACACGCACACACACACAAATTATACACATACGCACGCACACATATAACTCTTTTAATCATAGTGATGTTTTGCTTATTATGGCTCATTCCCACAGGGCCGGGTGGACTTACTTCAACTTATGGTCGATTCAAGAACAGCAGATGTGAGTGATCAACAAAAAGGTATGCAGGACTGCACCAAGCTCATGTTAATTACAAAAATATGTGGCTACTATTGTACCTAGTGGTGCTACTAAATCTATATAAAATTCTGTTATCACCGATAACGTCTGCAAAGGTTGACGTTCACATTTAAACCTTCATTTGTTAGAAAGGAAAACAAAAAAAAAAAACAAAAAAAAACAAACAGCATTATTTGAGTGTAAATGATAAATATTTACACATAATCTAAACATCATACTTAAGACACTGGCTGTATTTTAGCTATCCATTTCTTTCAATTAGCTGCTGAAAACCGTCTTGCTTGGATGTAGCAGTTTACATGCGCATGTTAAATAACCAGTCATTACAAGTGGCAGGTTAATGCTCCCGCGAGCTTGCGGTTTCACTTTGCGCTTAGCGCAATTAACCAAAATGTGGACAGTTCTTTCAAATAAATAAAAAATATGAGTATTTTTTTTAAAACTGCACAAAATATTTATAAAGGGTTAAAGCGAGGTGATGTGGGGTGCTTGAAAAAAATGCACTGAAAGGGCCTTTACATAGAGGTAAATGGGGGGCTGTGTTTTTACTGTAAATATATATGTCTATGGTTATATACATATATATTTATGTGTTAATATCTGTATATACATATAGTAACACATAAATATATATGTATACACACATAATAACACATAAATATATATGTATATACACATAATAACACATAACTATATATGTATATACATATAGTAACACATAAATATATATGTATACACACATAATAACACATAAATATATATGTATACACACATAATAACACATAAATGTATCTGTATATACACATAGTAACACATAAATATATATGTATACACACACAGTAACACGTAAATATATCTGTATATACACATAATAACACATAAATATATATGTATATACACATAATAACACATAAATATATATGTATATACACATAGTAACACATAAATATATCTGTATATACACATAGTAACACATAAATATATATATATGTATATACACATAGTAACACATAAATATATATGAATATACACACAGTAACACATAAATATATGTATATACACACAGTAACACATACATATATATGTATATACACATAGTAACACATAAATATATATGTATATACACATATTAACACATAAATATATATGTATATACACATAATAACACATAAATATATATGTATATCCCCCATCCTGTTTTATATAAGTATTTAAAGGGGCAGCACCGAGGTTCCACACATACCTCTATATCCTATTTTATACAGTGACACTGTACCATTATTTGCCAATTCTGTTTATACACAGAGTAACACATAAATATATATACACATAGTAACACATAAATATATATACACATAGTAACACATAAATATATATGTATATACACATAGTAACACATATATATATATATATATATATATGTATATACACATAGTAACACATACATATATCTGTATATACACATAGTAACACAAAAATATATCTGTATATACACATACTAACACATAAATATATATGTATGTACACATATTAACACATAAATATATATGTATATACACATAGTAACACATAAATATATATGTATATACACATAATAACACATAAATATATATGTATATACACATAGTAACACATAAATATATATGTATATACACATAGTAACACATAAATATATATGTATATACACATAGTAACACATAAATATATATGTATATACCCATAATAACACATAAATATATATGTATATACACATAGCAACACATAAATAAATATGTATATACACATAATAACACATAAATATATATGTATATACACATAGTAACACATAAATAAATATGTATATACACATAATAACACATACTATATATGTATATACACATACTAACACATACATATATATGTATATACACATAGTAACACATAAATATATCTGCATATACACATAGTAACACACAAATATATATGTATATACACATAGTAACACATAAATATATATGTATATACACATAATAACACATAAATATATATGTATATACACATAGTAATACATAAATATATATGTATATACACATAGTAACACATAAATATATATGTATATACACATAGTAACACATAAATATATATGTATATACACATAGTAACACATAAATATATATGTATATACACATAGTAACACATAAATATATATGTATATACACATAGTAACACATAAATATATATGCATATACACATAGTAACACATAAATATATCTGTATATACACATAGTAACACATAAATATATATGTATATACACATAATAACACATAAATATATATGTATATACACATAATAACACATAAATATATATGTATATACACATACTAACACATAAATATATAGGTATATACACATAGTAACACATAAATATATATGTATATACACATAGTAACACATAAATATATATGTATATGCACATAGTAACACATAAATATATATGTATATACACATAGTAACACATAAATATATATATATGTATATACACATAGTAACACATAAATATATATGTATATACACATAGTAACACATAAATATATATGTATATACACATAGTAACACATAACTATATATGTATATACACATAGTAACATAAATATATATATGTATATACACATAGTAACACATAAATATATATGTATATACACATAGTAACACATAAATGTATATATACACATAGTAACACATAAATATATATGTATATACACATAGTAACACATAAATATATATATGTATATACACATAGTAACACATAAATATATATGTATATACACATAATAACACATAAATATATATATATATACACATAGTAACACATAAATATATATGTATATACACAGAGTAACACATAAATATATATGTATATACACATAGTAACACATAAGTATATATGTATATACACATAGTAACACATAAATATATATGTATATACACATAGTAACACATAAATATATATGTATATACACATAGTAACACATAAATATATATGTACATACACATAGTAACACATAAATATATATGTATATACACATACTAACACATACATATATATGTATATACACATACTAACACATAAATATATATGTATATACACATACTAACACATAACTATATATGTATATACACACAGTAACACATAAATATATATGTACATACACATAGTAACACATAAATATATATATATGCATATACACATAGTAACACATAAACATATATGTATATACACATAATAACACATAAATATATATGTATATACACATACTAACACATACATATATATGTATATACACATAGTAACACATAAATATATATGTATATACACATACTAACACATAAACATATATGTATATACACATAATAACACATAAATATATATGTATATACACATACTAACACATAAATATTAAGAAAAAGTGACAAGAAGGAGGCGCCAATGGTGCAGATCAAAATGGTATTTCAAAATATCAAACTCATGTAAACACAAGGTACTCACAATAGGAGGAGGCACTCAGTTGTGCCAGTAGATGCAGGCTGGGTTTTAACAGCAATCCAGCTGGCTGTAAAGGGCAGCAAAAGGTGGCAGCTTCTCTATCAGCATCCAATGGAAGTAAATCTAAAAATGTAAGCAAGGATAGAGGCGCCTATGGTGCAGGTAAATGATGGTACAATAAGTGCTGATCGCTCACTCTAACACAATGTACTCACATTTGTTGAAGGCACTCACTTGTGCCTACAGAGGCGGGCTGGATTTTTGCAGCAATCCAGCTGGCTGTGACAGAGTGGAAAGGCTGATTATCTGGGTGTCAGAGTACAAAGACTCTGTAGTAGCATAGCAAAGTGGTACCAAATTAACACTGAGAGTGGATGTGTAATAAAAAATGGATTTATTAAAACATATAAAAAATGAAAAGTTAATCCACTCCTCCAAGTGTTAAAAACAACTGGTACATCAGGAATACATGCAACGCGTTTCTCAGTTACAACTGTTTCATCAGGCATGTTTCTAAACAAATCTTTACTCCTTATATAGGGCTGATAGAGAGCTGCTTCCTTGTTCAGCCAGCTGGATTGCTGTTAAAACCCAGCCTGTATCTACTGGCACAACTGAGTGCCTCCATTTATTGTGAGTACCTAGTGTTCACATACGATTGGTATACTAAATCTACTAAAGTCTTTGGACTCTGACACCCAGATAATCAGCCTTTCCACCCTGTCACAGCCAGCTGGATTGCTGCAAAAATCCAGCCCGCCTCTGTAGGCACAAGTGAGTGCCTTCAACAAATGTGAGTACATTGTGTTAGAGTGAGCGATCAGCACTTATTGTACCATCATTTACCTGCACCATAGGCGCCTCTATCCTTGCTTACATTTTTAGATTAACACATAAATATATATGCATATACACATACTAACACATAAATATATATGTATATACACATACTGTGGCAAACCTAGCCACTTCTGGACTATAATGTAAGAAAGGTTGTCTATAGGCTGTATTGTGTGCTATGTAGATGTGACAGACCCTTCTGTCAGTACTGAAGGAGTTAACTGTGTTCAACTTTAAGAGCTATTGTGTACTGTCATTAAAGTTAGTGATAAACAGTCCATTGTTTAATCACCCTCAGAGAGCAGACGCCTAGTTGATAAGGAAAGCCAAATGTGTTTTGTGTTTAAGTTGTTATCTACCTAGTAAAGTAATGTGATTCTATTGTGGTCTGTCCAAGGGTGTGGTCCCTCCATCTAATGTACAACATTCTTTCAACCCCCCATCTGGGGGGTCAGACCTGCATAAATACTAGGCATAGCCTTTTAATAAATGTGATTCTGTTTTAAACCTGAAAACTGGCTGGGTCGTGAGTTATTGACTCCCAAACTGTGTTTCGTCCGGTTATTGGGAGTATTTTAATATTGCTCTCCGCTACAATTGGTGGCAAGCGTTGGGATCCGACCTTACAGCCGAAAAGCGCAATTCGTGCAATTGTAACTGCCGAATAAGAAAAGGGAATGGCAAGCAGAATACAGCGAAAGAACCGACTACCGAAGTGAATGGAGACGGATTATTCTAAGCTAAAGAGACAAACGTTAAAGGAACTGCTAGAAGCCAGGGGAAAGATAGCCAGCAGAAAACCCAAGGCTATATTAATTGCCGAGCTGATGGAGGGAGACAGAGCTTGCAGCGCTACAGCTCCAGCAGCCATGGAGGAGACCCTATACCAGAGGGAAATGAGGACCAGGCTGGAATTTTTACCCCAACCTGTACCACGGGATATGCTATCCGTGGTAATGGCAGATGTGCAGGAGTACGTGATGGCACACAGTCCGTGGAATGCATCCTCCCGAGCAGAATCCATTTCGGAAGCACTCAGTAACCCAGTAAGACCCAAAATCCCATACCATGCCTTTAAAATGTTTTGTGAGGAGAAGGATGAGATCGATGGGTATTTACAGGATTTTGAAAGACTGTGCGAGTTACATGATTTGGAGCAGTCCGTATGGGTGCCGGTGCTAGCAGGCAAGCTAGCCGGTAGGGCAGCAGAAGCGTATCGCGCTGTACCCAGGGAGGACAGCAAGGATTACGCTAAAGTGAAGAGAGCGATCTTGGAAAGATATGCCATTACCCCAGAGGCATACCGGCGCAAGTTTAGAGGCCTGCGCAAGCCAGAAAGAGATTCCCATGCAGAGTGGGCCCACAAGCTGGATCAAGCATCTCAGGGGTGGATACAGGCCAGCCAAGCTACCACCATGGAAGAATTGCGACAACTGATGCTGTTGGAGCAATTCTTTAACGGCTTGTCCCCAGAAGCCCAAGAATGGGTGAGAGATCGAAAACCCCTCACCTTAACCGAAGCAGCCAGATTAGCAGACCAGCATTTTGATGCCAGGAGGCACCATGGACTACTACCTAAGACGTACGCTCGACCCACGGGACAACCCAGTCCTCTACAGCCTAACAACCCCACAGCGGCACCGTTTCGCCCAGCCCCAGGGAATCCACCACCCCCCTCACGATACAATGGACAGGCGAATATACAATGCCACACCTGCAAGCAGTGGGGACATATGGCACGTGAGTGCACCCAAAATCGGAGCAGACAAGCTTGGAACCAGGTCAGACAGAACCTGGCCCCAAGGGCGGCTGCTCACCATTACCAAACGGAGCCAGCCGCTCATGAGGTGTTGAGCACCCCAGCCGGGGAACCCCTGGGAATTCTGCATGAGGTGATGTCGGTCCGGGCCACCGATAACCGGCAACATCACCGTCAGCTGGTGACCGTGGAGGGGAAGGAGGTCCAGGGACTTCGGGATTCGAGAGCTACTTTAACCCTGATAGCTCCCCATTTGGTGCCAGATACAGCACACACTGGCGGATCCGTGGCAGTATGAGTGGCAGGGGGAGCAGTATACCGATTGCCCACTGCTAAGATTCATTTGGATTGGGGTGCAGGGGAGGGCATGGTAGAGGTGGGCTTAATGCAAAACCTACCAGCGGATGTTGTACTGGGGAATGACCTGGGTCAGATGACCTCTGCTTTTGTACCTCAGGCTCCACATCAGGAGGTCCACCCAGTAACCACCCGGCAGCAGGCAAGCACTACGGCCCCACCAGCTCACAACGAGGCTCAGGTAAGAGACCATGACACCCCCTTAACACGTATGACCTGGGATACCCCCACCCAATTTGAGGCAGAGGTGAAAACTGACCCCACGCTGCAGGTATACCGGGATAAAGGGAACACCGATCAGGCTGGGTTAGAAGGGGAACGGTACATCTGGGAGAAAGGGTTATTGTACCGCATAGCCGAACGGGGGGTAGGCAGAGCAGTCACCGTGACCACTAAGCAACTGGTAGTACCCCAGAAGTATAGGCAGGAGCTGCTCAGGATAGCTCATGACATTCCCCTGTCAGGCCACCTGGGAATGACACGCACCCGCTACAGATTGACCCACGCCTTTTTCTGGCCTGGGATCTCTAAAGATGTACGGCAATATTGCACCTCCTGTGACGTGTGCCAACGAGTAGGCAAACAAGGTGACCGCCATAAGGCTAAATTATGCCCGTTACCCATTATTGAGGAACCCTTTAGCAGGGTAGCAGTAGATATCGTAGGGCCTCTACCCAAGCCCAGTCCCTCCGGGAAGAGGTACATTTTAACCGTAGTGGACTACGCCACTAGGTACCCCGAGGCCATTGCTCTCTCCAACATCCATGCAGAGACGGTAGCTGAAGCCTTAATAAAAATATTTTCCCGGGTAGGGTTCCCCCAGGAGATAATATCCGATAGGGGCACCCAGTTTACCGCAGAGGTGACCCAACAACTTTGGAGGGTATGTGGTGTTAGACCCATAATTAACTCAGCCTACCATCCCCAGTCCAATGGGTTATGTGAGAGATTTAATGGGACGCTAAAACAGATGCTCCGTACATTTGGCGAGACTCATAAGGACTGGGAGCGCTACCTACCCCATCTGCTTTTCGCATATAGGGAGGTACCCCAAGAGTCGACAGGTTTTTCCCCCTTCGAATTGCTATTTGGGAGAAGGGTGAGGGGGCCATTAAACCTCATTAGGGAGCATTGGCAGGGAGAGAGTAGCCCCGATGGTAACCCCATTGTATCTTACGTGCTGGAGTTCAGGGACCGACTGGAGGCATTAACCCAGGCTGTACGCACCAACCTCCAGGCGGCTCAACAACGCCAGCGCCGCTGGTACGATAGGGGAGCCAGGGACTGCAGCTTTCAAGTGGGGCAGAAAGTTTTAATTTTAAAACCTGTATGCACCGACAAGCTGCAGGCCGTCTGGCAAGGCCCATACCAGGTAGTAGAGCAGCGATGCGACACTACCTATGTGATTGGCCCCTGCTCAGGGGTAGGGAAGCGACACATGCTTCATGTGAACATGCTCAAACCCTACCATGAGAGGATAGAGGACGTGGCGGCAATATGCGCCTCGGCCTCTGAGGATCAGGAGAATCTGCCTCTACCTGACCTATTAGAATCAGAGGACCAGATAGAGCCCTCCAGGGGCGTTCAGCTGGGGGAGCGGCTAAGCCCATCGGAGCGTGCCCAAGTACAGGAGTTGATAGTAGCTAAAGGGGCTATCTTCTCCCATTTACCTGGGTACACTCCGCTGGCCACTCACCGAGTTGAAACCCCAGGACAGCTACCTATGCGGCAGACCCCGTATCGTGTCCCTGAAGCAGTCAAGGCACATATGAAGGCAGAAATTGACGAGATGTTGCAACTAGGGGTTATCGAACCTTCAGACAGCCCCTGGGCATCGCCGGTAGTGTTGGTACCCAAGAAAGACGGCACCACACGCTTCTGCGTCGACTACCGGAGGCTAAATGACAAAACGGTGTCTGATGCCTATCCGATGCCCCGGATAGACAAGTTGCTTGATAAAATGGCTAGGGGGCAGTATCTTACGACCATAGACTTATGCAAGGGATACTGGCAAATTCCGCTAGCCGATGACGCCATCCCCAAGTCGGCGTTTGTCACCCCGTTTGGCCTGTACCAATTTCGGGTCATGCCTTTCGGGATGAAGAACGCTCCGGCGACCTTTCAAAGGATGGTAGATCGGCTACTGGACGGGTTCCAGGAGTATGCCTGTGCATACCTGGACGATATTGCCATATATAGCCAGAACTGGGCAGAACACCTACAGCATATAGGAGTGGTTATTGACCGTATAGGGGAGGCAGGGCTGACCCTGAAACCTAGTAAATGCCATATCGGGATGGCAGAGATGCAGTATTTAGGTCACCGGGTGGGGAGCGGGCACCAGAAACCCGAACCGGCCAAAATTGAAGCTGTTGCCAAGTGGCCCACCCCTAGGACCAAGACCCAAGTACTGGCATTCCTAGGTATGGCGGGGTACTACAGAAAGTTTGTGCCCAATTATAGTGCCCTAGCCAAACCCCTGACTGACTTGACACGTAAGAACCTTCCCCGACAGGTTACTTGGGCCCCAGAGTGTGAGCAGGCATTCCAACAACTAAAGACGGCTCTAACTAATGCGCCTGTACTTGCTGCACCCGATCCAACTAAAAGATTTCTTGTTCACACAGACGCTTCGATGTTTGGAGTGGGGGCAGTGCTGAGCCAAGTTGGAGCAGATGGCGGAGAACACCCCGTAGCTTACTTGAGCCGAAAGTTGTTGCCCCGTGAAGTAAGCTACGCCGCCATCGAAAAAGAATGCCTGGCCGTGGTGTGGGCCCTCAAAAAGTTGCAGCTGTACCTGTATGGACAACCTTTTTCCTTACTCACAGATCACAACCCGTTGGTGTGGCTGAACCGTGTGGCCAGGGACAATGCCAGGCTGCTGCGCTGGAGTTTGGCGCTGCAGCCCTTCGACTTTACCATCCATTACCGCCCAGGGAAACAAAACAGTAACGCCGACGGGTTGTCCAGACAAACTGAACTTGAAAAGTGATCTGTGAGTACTTTCCTGGACATCCCCAAGCCGATCCGTTGGGATCAGACTGTGTATGCCGGCTTGGTTCTGGGGGAGCATTGTGGCAAACCTAGCCACTTCTGGACTATAATGTAAGAAAGGTTGTCTATAGGCTGTATTGTGTGCTATGTAGATGTGACAGACCCTTCTGTCAGTACTGAAGGAGTTAACTGTGTTCAACTTTAAGAGCTATTGTGTACTGTCATTAAAGTTAGTGATAAACAGTCCATTGTTTAATCACCCTCAGAGAGCAGACGCCTAGGTGATAAGGAAAGCCAAATGTGTTTTGTGTTTAAGTTGTTATCTACCTAGTAAAGTAATGTGATTCTATTGTGGTCTGTCCAAGGGTGTGGTCCCTCCATCTAATGTACAACATTCTTTCAACCCCCCCATCTGGGGGGTCGGACCTGCATAAATACTAGGCATAGCCTTTTAATAAATGTGATTCTGTTTTAAACCTGAAAACTGGCTGGGTCGTGAGTTATTGACTCCCAAACTGTGTTTCGTCCGGTTATTGGGAGTATTTTAATATTGCTCTCCGCTACACATACTAACACATAAACATATATGTATATACACATAATAACACATAAATATATATGTATATACACATACTAACACATAAACATATATGTATATACACATAATAACACATAAATATATATGTATATACACATAATAACATATAAATATATATGTATATACACATAATAACACATAATATATATGTATATACACATAGTAACACATAAATATATATGTATATACACATAATAACACATAAATATATATGTATATACACATACTAACACATAAACATATATGTATATACACATAATAACACATAAATATATATGTATATACACATACTAACACATAAATATATATGTATATACACATACTAACACATACATATATATGTATATACACATAGTAACACATAAATATATATGTATATACACATACTAACACATAAACATATATGTATATACACATAATAACACATAAATATATATGTATATACACATACTAACACATAAATATATCTGTATATACACATAGTAACACATAAATATATATGTATATACACATAGTAACACATAAATATATCTGTATATACACATAGTAACACATAAATATATATGTATATACACATAGTAACACATAAATATATATGTATATACACACAGTAACACATAAATATATATGTATATACACACAGTAACACATAAATATATATGTATATACACATAATAACACATAAATATATATGTATATACACATAGTAACACATAAATATATATGTATATACACATAGTAACACATAAATATATCTGTATATACACATAGTAACACATAAATATATATATATATATATGTATATACACATAGTAACACATAAATATATATATATATATGTATATACACATAGTAACACATAAATATATCTGTATATACACATAGTAACACATAAATATATCTGTATATACACATAGTAACACATAAATATATATGTATATACACATAGTCACACATAAATATATATGTATATACACATAGTAACACATAAATATATCTGTATATACACATAGTAACACATAAATATATACATATGTATATACACATAGTAACACATAAATATATATATATGTATATACACATAGTAACACATAAATATATCTGTATATACACATAGTAACACATAAATATATATGTATATACACATAGTCACACATAAATATATATGTATATACACATAGTAACACATAAATATATATGTATATACACATAGTCACACATAAATATATATGTATATACACATAGTAACACATAAATATATATGTATATACACATAGTAACACATACATATATATATGTATATACACATAATAACACATAAATATATATGTATATACACATAGTAACACTTAAATATATATGTATATAGACATAGTAACACATAAATATATATGTATATACACATACTAACACATAAATATATATGTATATACACATAATAACACATAAATATATATGTATATACACATAGTAATACATAAATATATATGTATATATGCTTAGTAACACATAAATATATATGTATATATACACATAATAACACATAAATATATATGTATATACACATATTAACACATAAATATATCTGTATATACTCATAATAACACATAAATATATACATTATGTATATACACATAGTAATACATAAATATATCTGTATATACACATAGTAACACATAAATATATATGTATATACACATACTAACACATAAATATATATGTATATACACATACTAACACATAAATATACATGTATATACACATAGTAACACATAAATATACATGTATATACACATAGTAACACATAAATATATATGTATATACACATAGTAACACATAAATATATATGTATATACACATAGTAACACATAAATATATCTGTATATACACATAGTAACACATAAATATATATGTATATACACATAATAACACATAAATATATATGTATATACACATAGTAACACATAAATATATATGTATTTACACATAGTAACACATAAATATATATGTATATACACATAGTAACACATAAATATATATGTATATACACATAGTAACACCAGGGCCGGATTTACATCTCAGGAGCCTGTAGGCACAAAAATCTGAAGCGCCCCCCACGCCCCACCCCACCCCCCCCCCCAAAAAGGGGGGAAAAAACAACTTTAGGAAAAAATTGTATTATTATTTAGGACAAATAAAAATAAATATTAGATTAAAACATTAAAGCTTATGGTAACAAGGTAAGTACAGTATTACCTTTAAAATTAAATTGTACAAAAAAAGGCAGCAAAAGCAATCTTTTAGAGCAAATATTTTTGCAATACAACTTAAACCATAAGGCCTTTTTATGGAGATACACTAACACACATACAGCTATTATTGCTATATTTGTTGTAATTAAAGCTACACCAAAAATTAATATACACGTAAAGGGACATTAAACCTAAAAAAAAAATATTCCAAGATTCAGATAGAGAATACAATTTTAAACAAAATTCCCAGAATTATTTTATCTAATTTGCTTCATTCTTTAGATATCCTTTGTTGGATAAATAGCACTGCACAGGGTTGACCCAATCACATGAGGCATATATCTGCAGCCACTAATCAGCAGCTACTAAGACTATCTAGATATGCTTTTCAACAAAGGATATGAAAGAAGCAAATTAGATAATAGACCTAAATTGGAAAGTTGTTCTCAATTGTATTCTCTATCTGAATCATGAACAAATAATTGTGGGTTATGTCCCTTTAACTTAACTCAAATAGCCATACAATTGAAAACTTATCAAAAATGGATGGAACATTACATATACACCTTTTTAAATGTATGTATTGCAGATATCTCTGGTAATTTATTTTGTTTATTTATTAATAGAGGCTCCCAGGACAGGACTTATTCAGCATATTGGGGTTACATTTTGTACCCCACCCTCACTGAGAGGGGGACAAGAAACATTTTTGTGGTTTAAACCGTTTGAGTGAGAAATGAACGGTTCACTACAAAACAGTGTGTTTGTTTAGTAATTACTATGCTATGAAGCTGACACTGGTCTCAAAGTTTACTATAGGAAGAAAAAAAATTGGACATTGTTTTGCAGAAGGAAGTGTTTGAATACTGAGTAATTTACTCAGACAGACACTTTTCTTTCCAATTTTTTTTTTCCTATAGTACACTTTGAGACCAGTGTCAGCTTCATAGCTTAGTAATTTACTCTGAGATAGAGAGATGGATGATTCCAGACACTAATTTTTTTAATTACCCTCTGGAAGCCAGAGAAAGGGGCTTTGGTTTGCTGCATCACAGACAGTCAGATAACTTTTACTGGTGTTAGTAGACAGAGTTCAGAAAGTTAGTTACAGAGAGAGTCAGACAGGCGGCTGTGAAATGGATGATTATGTTTGTTTCAGACCTGAGACCAGACCTTATTTTTTATATTTAATTACCCTCTGGGATTGGGAACACAGCCAGAGAAAGGGGCAGTCAGGCTGTTTGGTTTGCTGCATCACAGACAGTCAGATAACTTTTACTGGTGTTAATACTGACTGTAGTAAAAGTTATCTGACTGTCTGTGATGCAGCAAACCAAACAGCCTGACTGCCCCTTTCTCTGGCTGTGTTCCCAATCCAGAGGGTAATTAAATAAAAACATGAGGGTCTGCCTGGTCTAAGGTCTGGAACAAACATGATCATCCATTTCACAGCCGCCTGTCTGACTCTCTCTGTAAGTTGTGACTTACACAGTTAGTAGTAAACTATTTATGTGCTATAGACTAGTACTACAGACAGGTCAGTACTAACACCAGTAAAAGTTATCTGACTGTCTGTGATGCAGCAAACCAAACAGCCTGCCTGCGCCTTTCTCTGTTGCCTGTTCCCAATCCAAAGGGTAATTTAAATAAAAAAAAATAGGGTCTGGTCTCTGCCTCTGGAATAAACAATCAACATGATCATCCATTTCAAATCACAGCCTGTATGACTCTCTCTCTGGCTACTGTAACTTACAGTTACTAAACACTACTAGTTCTCTGCTGTAGAATAGTACTATACACAGTCTCAGTCAGTATCTACTAACACCACCAGTAAAAGCATTCTGACTGTCTGTGACATAGCAAAACAAACAGCCTGCCTGCCCCTTTCTCTGGCTGTTCCCAATCCAGAGAGCGTAATTAAATAAAAAAAATAGGGTCTTGTCTCAGGCCCTCAGGTCTGGAAACATCATCCATTTCAGACTGTCTAATAACTTTCACTTAACTAACCGTTAGTTACTTTAGTAAATAATTTTAGTAAACAAACTAGTTCTGCTTCTGTCTGACTGTGAGTGCTGTAGCCTGTAGAGACACAAGTAGTCTGTACTACTAGTACTACTAGGTTTTATTTTGATGCTGCGTCACAGACTACTCACTGACAGTCAGATAGATAACTTGTTTGTTCATCTTCATTCATGAATCATTATTATTTATATTCATCATGATTCCTCATTCATGATTGATCATGATTCATTCACTAATCAATAATAAATTTAAAGCAATTTAGCAAGCAAGCCTCCCTAAATAATACAGAGCAGATTAGAGGACTGTCTGTCACTCAGTGTCTCACTCTCTGTCACAGCCAGGCGCTAACTAAGTTGATCACTCTGACATCTCACTTTAATTAAACTAAGGCCTAAGGCTGCAGACAGGTGTCTAAGACAGAGTCAGCTCAGGCTCAACAGCAGGAGGTGGATCGCCCGCCCGGTGGAGCGTGGATGGAGGTCGGACTCAGAGGCGCAAAACTTCAGTAACTCACTCAGGCCAGCAATGAGCACGCACGAGTTACGATGCACTCCTCCTCCCTCAGATCACTGTCTTTCCCGCCGCTCTGCCCGCCGCCAGTCCCAAACAAAAATGTTAGCAGTGAATCACTATGGCATTGGTGCGCATGATGCGCAGCGCATACCAATGCAGAAGAGCAGCAGCAGGCAGGCGCCCCCAGCACACACAGCAAGCAACCCAGCCAGGCAGAGCCAGCACAGTCACTCTGACTCACCTACCTGGGGACTTGTTGTCACTGAAGTGAGCCTAGTCTCTTGACTTGTTGCAGCAGCCAGCACAGTCACTTCTGCCACTGCCGAGTGCCGACTGGAGACTAGCGAGGGTGGAGTCAGGGTGGGAGGGACTCAGGAGTCAGCCTAGGAGGAGACGGAGTCCTGAGTCTGACGAGATCACTGCAGAGTGCTTACTCGTCTCTACTAAGTTGCTAAAGTTAGTTCATCGAATTTGTTCCTGATAAAGTTGTTAAGCCCAGTACATATTAAACACTGTCTTCTACATAGTAAGCCCAATCATTAAAAAAAAATATATATTTATTTTGTTTTTAGAAAAAAAAAATTTCCAAAAAAAAAAAATGGACTCTGTGGCGCCCCCTGCTGCAATGCGCCTGTAGGCACATGCCTACTGTGCCTAATGGCAAATCCGGCCCTGAGTAACACATAAATATATATGTATATACACATACTAACACATAAATATATATGTATATACACATAGTAACACATAAATATATCTGTATATAAACATAGTAACACATAAATATATATGTATATACACATAGTAACACATAAATATATATGTATATACACATACTAACACATAAATATATATATATACACATACTAACACATAAATATATATGTATATACACATAGTAACACATAAATATATCTGTATATACACATAGTAACACATAAATATATATGTATATACACATACTAACACATAAATATATAGGTATATACACATAGTAACACATAAATATATATGTATATACACATAGTAACACATAAATATATCTGTATATACACATAGTAACACATAAATATATATGTATATACACATACTAACACATAAATATATAGGTATATACACATAGTAACACATAAATATATATGTATATACACATACTAACACATAAATATATAGGTATATACACATAGTAACACATAAATATATATGTATATACACATAATAACACATAAATATATATGTATATACACATAGTTACACATACATATATATGTATATACACATAGTAACACATAAATATATCTGTATATACACATAGTAACACATACATATATATGTATATACACATAGT
The DNA here is from genome assembly GCF_027579735.1 of Bombina bombina. Classification (NCBI taxonomy): domain Eukaryota; kingdom Metazoa; phylum Chordata; class Amphibia; order Anura; family Bombinatoridae; genus Bombina; species Bombina bombina. The sequence continues at coordinate 626,334 of NW_026511871.1, read as the reverse complement.
AACACATAAATATATATGTATATACACATAGTAACACATAAATATATCTGTATATACACATAATAACACATAAATATATACATTATGTATATACACATAGTAATACATAAATATATATGTATATACACATAGTAACACATAAATATATATGTATATACACATAGTAACACATACATATATATGTATATACACATAGTAACACATACATATATCTGTATATACACATAGTAACACATAAATATATCTGTATATACACATAGTAACACATAAATATATATGTATATACACATAGTAACACATAAATATATAGGTATATACACATAGTAACACATAAATATATATGTATATACACATAGTAATACATAAATATATATGTATATACACATAGTAACACATAAATATATCTGTATATACACATAGTAACACATAAATATATATGTATATACACATAGTAACACATAAATATACATGTATATACACATAGTAACACATAAATATATATGTATATACACATAGTAACACATAAATATATATGTATATACACATAGTAACACATAAATATACATGTATATACACATAGTAACACATAAATATATATGTATATACACATAGTAACACATACATATATATGTATATACACATATTAACACATAAATATATATGTATATACACATAGTAACACATAAATATATATGTATATACACATAATAACACATAAATATATATGTATATACACATAATAACACATAAATATATATATGTATATACACATAATAACACATAAATATATATGTATATACACATAACACATAAATATATATGTATATACACATAATAACACATAAATATATATGTATATACACATAGTAACACATAAATATATATGTATATACACATAGTAACACATACATATATATGTATATACACATAGTAACACATAAATATATATGTATATACACATAATAACACATAAATATATATGTATATACACATAGTAACACATAAATATATATATGTATATACACATAGTAACACATAAATATATATGTATATACACATAGTAACACATAAATATATATGTATATGCACATAGTAACACATAAATATATATGTATATACACATAGTAACACATAAATATATATATATATATATGTATATACACATAGTAACACATACATATATATGTTTATTTTGCTGCCTAACGCTGTGTGAATTGCCCCCTGCGCTGCGTTAGGTGCTTTGCCGTGTCTCACGACATGAAAACGAGGCTCCCATTGGAGCCTATAGAAGTGCGCTTTCGTGAGCACAAGGCTTCCAGGCAATGCGAACGTGAGACAACAAACAGGAAGCAGACGTACTCAGCGTCTCAAGAATGATTGTCCCCAGGTGGAGAAAAAGTTCCGGTTAGAAATGTACCCCATACAACTGCTCTGGATCAGAGTTCCGTAGCTATGGTAGAATCAAGCCAAAATTATAGTAGAAAAGAGAAATAGCAGGAACTCCAAGGTGAAGGTATAAAAAATCCATACTTTATTACAAAACAAAGGCTCCAGGACCTCAAAAACAAGGTTAATATACATGTCAGGTAGACAAACAGGCGCTTACTCATAGACTGATCCTATAAATACCCCCACCAATTAGTGATAATACAAAAAAACTTAATGTGTCTCTAGGGGAATACAATACAGGACACAATTTTGTTAAGAACAACAGAACCTCACCAATTTAGAACATAAAATATAAGTGCAAAGAATAATAATAATAAGAAGAAAAAATCCAAATTAATAATGTATACAATATGCAGTGGAAAAATGATATATATATATATATATATATATATATATATAAATGTTAATTTATATTTACAATTAAACTACACAATAATGGCAACAAAAACCATCAAATAAGGATGCGATGAATGTAATAATATTGAAAGGGTATTCATTAATAGTAATATTTAGAGCTGCAACAACTAATCGATAAAATCGATAATAATCGATTATTAAAATAGCTGTCAACGAATCTCATAATCAATTAGTTGGTGTGCAGTTGGTGTGCGATTTGTTGGTATACACACAGCACCAGCTACTTCACTCTGATGAGCTCCTGCACATGGTATTGTGTTTTATAGTTATGTCCTTAGCCTAAAGGAGGTCTATAGACCTTTGCTTTTCACTTTTCCAGGACACTATAAGTTTATTTTTAAGTTTACAGCCACTCCTGGCTTAGGTGCAGCCCAGAAATAATAGGAGTTATCATTTGCATTGTGTATGTTAAATCAGGGGATTTGGGACCACGCTTTGCATGATAAAGTGCCAAGCTTGTTATTTACACCTAGCCCTAGATTGATGGGAGTTGTTATTATGAATTGGTGTGCACTATTATCTGTTTGCAATTATTAGTGGATCGCTTGCTATTGCTGATTATATGTTTTATATATATATATATATATATATATATATATATATATATATATATATATATATGTGTGTGTGTGTGTGTATGTGTGTAAGGCTTTGTACTGTTATTAATATATAGGCATCTACTTATCAAGCCGTCAACTTACTAGCATTCGATGGCACCAATACACTCGCCTAAGATTGCCTAACTTCGCTGCCGCGGACCTGAATACGTTCTCCAAAGCTACCAAAAAAGCTGTCAAAAAGCTGCGCACCAAGTACGGCGCAATGAGCAGCGGACTGTTGTTAACTGACAGTCATCGATCTCGCTGCTCTTCAGCTTTTTCCCAGCTTTATTGGTATACTGTCACTAAACATCCACACTATACTATACTGTTTACCCCTATACCGCTGCTCCCGGACCCCGCCGCACCTAAATAAAGTTATTAACCCCTAAACCACCGCTCCCGGAGCCCACCGCCACTCTAATAAATGTATTAACCCCTATCCTGCCGCTCCCGGAGAACACCGCCACTGCCATTATATTAACCCCTAATCTTCCGCCCCTTACACCACCGCCACGACATTATACTTATTAACCCCTAATCTGCCGTCCCCAACCCCTAAACCTAAGTCTAACCCTAACACCCCTAACTTAAATATAATTAAAATAAATCTAAATAAAACCTACTATTAATAAATAAATAATTCCTATTTAAAACTAAATACTTACCTATAAAATAAACCCTAAGATAGCTACAATATAACTAATAGTTACATTGTAGCTAGCTTAGGGTTTATTTTTATTTTACAGGCAAGTTTGCATTTATTTTAACTAGGTAGAATAGTTACTAAATAGTTATTAACTATTTAATAACTACCTAGCTAAAATAAATACATAAGTACCTGTAAAATAAAACCTAACCTAAGTTACACTAACACCTAACACTACAATATAATTATATAAATTAACTTAATTAAATACAATTACCTAGATTAAATTAAATTAGCTAAAGTACAAAAGAAACAAACACTAAATTACAGAAAATAATAAACAAATTACAGATATTTAAACTAATTACACCTAATCTAATAGCCCTATCAAAATAAAAAAAGCCCCCCCAAAATAATAAAAACCCCTAGCCTAAACTACCAATAGCCCTTAAAAGGGCATTTTGCGGGGCATTGCCCCAAAGTAATCAGCTCTTTTACCTGTAAAAAAAAATACAAACAACCCCCCTAACAGTAAAATCCACCACCCACACAACCAACCCCCCAAATAAAATACTAACTAAAAAAACTTAAGCTCCCCATTGCCCTGAAAAGCGCATTGGGATGGGCATTCCATTAAAAGGACAGTTAGCTCTTTTGCGGCCCAAAGCCCTAACCTAAAAATAAAACCCACCCAATACACCCTTAAAAAACCCTAACACTAACCCCCTGAAGATCATCTTACTGTTCTGAAGACTGGACATCCATCCTCAAGGAAGCGGCAGAAGTCTTCATCCAACCGGGCCGAAGTCCTCAACAAAGCTGGGAGAAGTCTTCATCCAAGCCGGGCGAAGTGGTTCTCCAGACGGGCAGAAGTCTTCATCCAGACGGCATCTTCTATCTTCATCCATCCGACGCGGAGCGGCTCCATCTTCAAGACATCCGACGCGGAGCATCCTCTTCCTTCCTTCCGACTACCGACGAATGAAGGTTCCTTTAAGTGACGTCATCCAAGATGGCGTCCCTTAGATTCCGATTGGCTGATAGAATTCTATCAGCCAATCGGAATTAAGGTTGAAAAAATCCTATTGGCTGTTGCAATCAGCCAATAGAATTGAGCTTTCATCCTATTGGCTGTTGCAATCAGCCAATAGGATTGAGCTCGCATTCTATTGGCTGATTGGATGAGCCAATAGGATGAAAGCTCAATCCTATTGGCTGATTGCAACAGCCAATAGGATTTTTTCAACCTTAATTCCGATTGGCTGATAGAATTCTATCAGGCAATCAGAATCTAAGGGACGCCATCTTGGATGACGTCATTTAAAGGAACCTTCATTCGTCGGTAATCGTCGCAAGGAAGAGGATGCTCCGCGTCGGATGTCTTGAAGATGGAGCCGATTCGCGCCGGATGGATGAAGATAGAAGATGCCGTCTGGGTGAAGACTTCTGCGGGCTTGGATGAAAACTTCGGATGCTTCGTTGAGGACTTCTCCCGGCTTCTTGGAGGATGGATGTCGGATCTTCAAAACTGTAAGTAAATCTTCTGGGATTAGTGTTAGGATTTTTTTAAGGGTTTATTGGGTGGGTTTTAGTTTTAGATTAGGACTTGGGCTGCAATAGAGCTAAAAGCCCTTTTAAGGGCAATGCCAATCCAAATGCCCTTTTCAGGGCAACGGGGAGCTTAGGTTTTTTTAGTTAGGGTTTTATTTGGGGGGTTGGTTGTGTGGGTGGTGGGTTTTACTGTTGGGGGGTTGTTTGTATTTTTTTTTTACAGGTAAAAGAGCTGATTACTTTGGGGCAATGCCCCGCAAAAGGCCCTTTTAAGGGCCATTTGTAGTTTATTGTAGGCTAGGGTTTTTTATTTTGGGGGGGCTTTTTTATTTTCATAGGGCCCTTAGATTAGGTATAATTAGTTTAAAGCTTTGAAAATTTCTTTTTTCTTTTTTGTAACTTAGTATTTATTTTTTTGTGTAACTTACGGCTAGATTACGAGTTTGGCGTTAGGCTTAAAAAGCAGCGTTGGCCAGTCCCAACGCTGCTTTTTAACGCCCGCTGGTATTACGGGTCTTGCAGGTACAGGTGTACCGCTCACTTTTTTGGCCAGACTTGGAAATACCCCAGATCCACTTACGTAAATTTTGTATCCTCTTTTTTTCAATTTGACTTGCATAGCGTCGGTATTACGAGTCTGCCAAAAAGTGAGCGGTAGACCCTCTCCTGTCAAGACTGGTACCGCATTTTAAAGTCAGTAGTTAAGAGTTTTACACTACAACGCTGTAGCATAAAACTCTTTACTAAAGTGCTAAAAAGTACACTAACACCCATAAACTACCTATTAACCCCTAAACCGAGGCCCCCCCACATCGCAAACACTAAAATACATTTTTTAACCCCTAATCTGCCGAACCGGACATCGCCGCCACTATAATAAATATATTAACCCCTAAACCGCCGCACTCCCGCATCGCAAACACTAGTTAAATATTATTAACCCCTAATCTGCTGTCCCTAACATCGCTGACACCTACCTACATTTATTAACCCCTAATCTGCCGCCCACAACGTCACCGCCACTATATTAAAGTTATTAACCCCTAAATCTAAGTCTAACCCTAACACCCCTTAACTTAAATATAATTTAAATAAATCTAAATAAAATTACTATTATTACCTAAATAATGCCTATTTAAAACTAAATACTTACCTATAAAATAAACCCTAAGCTAGCTACAATATAACTAATAGTTACATTGTATGTAGCTTAGGGTTCATTTTTATTTTACAGGCAAGTATGTATTTATTTTAACTAGGTAGAATAGTTATTAAATATTTATTAACTATTTAATAACTACCTAGTTAAAATAAAGACAAATTTACCTGTAAAATAAAACATAACCTAAGTTACAATTACACCTAACACTACACTATAATTAAATTAATTCCCTAAATTAAATACAATTAAATACAAATAAATAAAACTATCTCAAGTACAAAAAAAAACAAACACTAAATTACAGAAAATAATAAACAAATTACAAGATTTTTAAACTAATTATACCTAATCTAATCCCCCTAACAAAATAAAAAAGTCCCCCCATAATAAAAAAAGCCCTACCCTACACTAAATTACAAATAGCCCTTAAAAGGGCCTTTTGCGGGGCATTGCCCCAAAGTAATCGGCTCTTTTACATGTAATAAAAATTCCAAATCCCCCCCAACATTAAAACCCACCACCCACACATAGAACCCTACTCTAAAACCCACCCAATACCCCCTTAAAAAAACCTAACACTAACCCCTTGAAGATCACCTTACCGGGAGAAGTCTTCACCCAACCGGGCCAAAGTCCTCAACGAAGCCGGGAGAAGTCTTCATCCATGCCGGGCAAAGTGGTCCTCCAGACGGGCAGAAGTCTTCATCCATCCGGCGTGGAGCGGGTCTATCTTCAAGACATCCGGCGCGGAGCATCCTCTTCCATCGAAGTCCAACTGAAGAATGAAGGTTCCTTTTAAATGACGTCATCCAAGATGGCGTCCTATGAATTCCAATTGGCTGATAGAATTCTATTAGCCAAACGGAATTAATATAGAAAAAATCCTATTGGCTGATGCAATCAGCCAATAGGATTGAACTTCAATCCTATTGGCTGATCCAATCAGCCAATAGGATTGAGCTGGCATTCTATTGGCTGTTCCAATCAGCCAATAGAATGCCAGCTCAATCCTATTGGCTGATTGCATCAGCCAATAGGATTTTTTCTACCTTAATTCCGATTGGCTGATAGAATTCTATCAGCCAATCGGAATGGAAGTGACGCCATCTTGGATGATGTCACTTAAAGGAACCGTCATTTAGTAAGAAGACTTTGATGGAAGAGGATGCTCCATGCCGGATGTCTTGAAGATGGACCCGCTCCGCGCCGGATGGATGAAGATAGAAGATGCCGTCTGGATGAAGACTTCTGCCCGTCTGGAGGACCACTTCGCCCGGCATGGATGAAGACTTCTCCCGGCTTTGTTGAGGACTTCAGCCCGGTTGGATGAAGATTTCTCCCGGTAAGGTGATCTTCAAGGGGTTAGTGTTAGTTTTTTTTAAGGGGTTTTGGGTGGGTTTTAGAGTAGGGTTGGTTGTGTGGGTGGTGGGTTTTAATGTTGGGGGGAATTTGTACTTTTTTTTACAGGTAAAAGAGCTGATTACTTTGGGGCAATGCCCTGCAAAAGGCCCTTTTAAGGGATATTTGTAATTTAGTGTAGGGTAGGGCATTTTTTATTTTGGGGGGGATTTTTTATTTTGTTAGGGGGATTAGATTAGGTGTAATTAGTTTAAAAATCTTGTAATTTGTTTATTATTTTCTGTAATTTAGTGTTTGTTTTTTTTTGTACTTGAGATAATTTTATTTATTTGTATTTAATTGTATTTAATTTAGGGAATTAATTTAATTATAGTGTAGTGTTAGGTGTAATTGTAACTTAGGTTAGGTTTTATTTTACAGGTAAATTTGTATTTATTTTAGCTAGGTAGTTATTAAATAGTTAATAACTATTTAATAACTATTCTACCTAGTTAAAATAAATACAAACTTGCCTGTAAAATAAAAATAAACCCTAAGATAGCTACAATGTAACTATTAGTTATATTGTAGCTATCTTAGGGTTTATTTTATAGGTAAGTATTTAGTCTTAATTAGGAATAATTTAGGTAATAATAGTAATTTTATTTAGATTTATTTAAATTATATTTAAGTTAGGGGGTGTTAGGGTTAGACTTAGATTTAGGGGTTAATAACTTTAATATAGTGGCGGCGATGTTGGGGCGGCAGATTAGAGGTTAAGAAGTGTAGGTAGGTTGCAGTGACATTGGGGGCAGCAGATTAGGGGTTAATAAATATAATGTAGGTGTCTGCGATGTTGGGGGCAGCAGATTAGGGGTTAATACATATAATGTAGGTGTCGGTGATGTCGGGGGCGGCAGATTAGGGCTTAATAAGTGTAAGATTAGGGGTGTTTAGACTCGGGGTTCATGTTAGGGTGTTGACATAAAATTAATTTCCCCATAGGAATCAATGGGGCTGCGTTAGGAGCTTTACACTGCTTTTTTGCAGGTGTTAGGGTTTTTTTCAGCCGGCTCTCCCCCATTGATTCCTATGGGGAAATCGAGCACGAGCACATTTTACCAGCTCACCGCTAACGTAAGCAGCGCTGGTATTGAGGTGAGAAGTGGAGCAAAATTTTGCTCTACGATCACTTTTTTGCGGTTAACGCCGGGTTTGTAAAAACCCGTAATACCAGCGCTGTCTGTAAGTGAGCGGTGAGCATAAACTGCTCGTTAGCACCGCACAGCTTCTAACGTCAAACTCGTAATCTAGCCGTTAGTGTTTGTTATTTTTTGTAACTTAGTTAGTTTTTTGTAATTTTGTAATTTTTAAGTGTAGAATTAAATAATTTGAGTAGGGTTAGGTGTTTAAATATGTAATATATCTAATTTAATTTGTAGTTTAATGTAATTTTAGTATAACAGTTAGGGTAGATTAATTATTAGTTTAATATAGTTTAATTTAAATCTAAAGATAAGTTTAAATTTATTATAAGATAGGGATGAGTTAATATTTAATGTACAGTTAGCGGGTTGTTAGGTTTAGGGATTAATAGGTTAATTTAGTTTATGGCGATGTGGGTTTAGAGGTTAATACATTTATTTAGTTGAGGTGGGCTCCGGGAGCGGCGGGATAGGGGTTAATACTTTTATGTAGGTGGCGGCGGTGGCGGGGCAGAAGATCAGGGGTTAATAAGTATAATATAGGTGGCGGCGATGTAGGGGGCGGCAGATTAGGGGTTAATAAGTATAATGTAGGTGGCGGCAGTATAGGGGACGGCAGATTAGGGGTGTTAGGTGTAAACTTAACTTTTACTCTCCCATAGGAATCAATGGGATATCGGGCAGCAGCGAACATGAGCTTTCAGACTCCCATTGATTCCTATGGCATCTGCCGCCTCCAGGGCGGTGGATTGAAAACCAGGTACGCTGGGCCGGAATAGTGCTGAGCGTACCTGGTAGAAATTTGTTAACTAGCAAAAGTAGTCAAATAGTGCCGAATTTGCATTCGGAACATCTGTAGTGACGTAACCATCGATCTGTGTCGGACTGAGACCGGCGGATTGTATGTTACGTCACTATATTCTACTTTTGCCGGTCTGTAGGGTTTGATAACTAAGGCGATTCAAGCTCGCCACAATTACGCTGCAGAATTCCAGCGTATTTGCAGTTGACGGCTTGATAAGTAGATGCCACAGTCCTTAGCACTTTTGACTTTTTTTTTATTTATTTATTTAAATAAATTGCGATATTTACCAGATCTATAAGTATATATTTGTTATTTTAAGAGCAGACTAGATATTTTTCCCTAACCTTATAGCTGTTATGATCCATTGCACATAGATATTAAAGATATTTTTATGTTAGAATGTAGTCCAGGCTTAGTTTATTGAGAGGCCCCTTGCCAAGAAGGAAAATGCTTTGCATTGGTGGAGCTAACAAAGATAAATATCCCATCTTGATGAAATTGTCAAAACCCTACTTATGCATCTCAGGCACATCCACACCATCTGAGCGCCTCTTCTCTGCTGCAGGCAAAATAGCTTGAAGAAAGAGAGCCGGCCTCAGCCAGGAGTTTGTGAACATGTTGACATTTTTGCATTTCAATGCAAAGTTTCTTAAAGAATGAATAACAGAATGTTATAAACAGTGATAGTCTACCTCTTTATTGTTCTACCTTTCAGTTTGTGGTTTTGTTTTCCTTAATTAGTCTTCTGCTGCTTAAAAATTGGACAAATGGTTGTGTTAATGTAAAGTTTATATCTGTAACCCTCTGTATGAGGATTTTATTTTAAATACAGGGGAAAAAAATAGTTTTTTTTTTTTTAATCCGATTAGTCGATTGAAAGGGTATTCATTAATAGTTATATTGAAAGGGTATTCATTAATAATAATATTGAAAGGGTATTCATTAATAGTAATATTGAAAGGGTATTCATTAATAGTTATATTGAAAGGGTATTCATTAATAATAATATTGAAAGGGTATTCATTAATAGTAATATTGAAAGGGTATTCATTAATAGTAATATTGAAAGGGTATTCATTAATAATAATATTGAAAGGGTATTTATTAATAATAATATTGAAAGGGTATTCATTAATAGTAATGTTGAAAGGGTATTCATTAATAGTAATATTGAAAGGGTATTCATTAATAGTAATATTGAAAGGGTATTCATTAATAATAATATTGAAAGTGTATTCATTAATAATAATATTGAAAGGGTATTCATTAATAGTAATGTTGAAAGGGTATTCATTAATAATAATATTGAAAGGGTATTCATTAATAGTAATGTTTAAAGGGTATTCATTAATAGTAATGTTGAAAGGGTATTCATTAATAATAATTTTGAAAGGGTATTCATTAATAGTAATTTTGAAAGGGTATTCATTAATAGTAATGTTGAAAGGGTATTCATTAATAATAATTTTGAAAGGGTATTCATTAATAGTAATTTTGAAAGGGTATTCATTAATAGTAATATTTAAAGGGTATTCATTAATAGTAATATTGAAAGGGTATTCATTAATAGTAATGTTCAAAGGGTATTCATTAATAATAATGTTGACAGGGTATTCATTAATAGTAATGTTGAAAGGGTATTCATTAATAGTAATGTTGAAAGGGTATTCATTAATAATAATATTGAAAGGGTATTCATTAATAGTAATTTTGAAAGGGTATTCATTAATAATAATATTGAAAGGGTATTCATTAATAGTAATTTTGAAAGGGTATTCATTAATAATAATGTTGAAAGGGTATTCATTAATAATAATATTGAAAGGGTATTCATTATTAATAGTAATTTTGAAAGGGTATTCATTAATAGTAATGTTGAAAGGGTATTCATTAATAGTAATGTTTAAAGGGTATTCATTAATAGTAATGTTTAAAGGGTATTCATTAATAGTAATGTTTAAAGGGTATTCATTAATAGTAATGTTTAAAGGGTATTCATTAATAGTAATTTTGAAAGGGTATTCATTAATAATAATATTGAAAGGGTATTCATTAATAGTAATTTTGAAAGGGTATTCATTAATAGTAATGTTGAAAGGGTATTCATTAATAGTAATGTTGAAAGGGTATTCATTAATAGTAATGTTTAAAGGGTATTCATTAATAGTAATTTTGAAAGGGTATTCATTAATAATAATATTGAAAGGGTATTCATTAATAGTAATTTTGAAAGGGTATTCATTAATAGTAATTTTGAAAGGGTATTCATTAATAATAATGTTGAAAGGGTATTCATTTATAGTAATGTTGAAAGGGTATTCATTAATAGTAATGTTGAAAGGGTATTCATTAATAGTAATTTTGAAAGGGTATTCATTAATAATAATGTTGAAAGGGTATTCATTAATAGTAATGTTGAAAGGGTATTCATTAATAGTAATGTTGAAAGGGTATTCATTAATAGTAATTTTGAAAGGGTATTCATTAATAATAATGTTGAAAGGGTATTCATTAATAGTAATGTTGAAAGGGTATTCATTAATAATAATGTTGAAAGGGTATACATTAATAATAATGTTGAAAGGGTATTCATTAATAGTAATTTTGAAAGGGTATTTATTAATAGTAATGTTGAAAGGGTATTCATTAATAATAATGTTGAAAGGGTATTCATTAATAGTAATGTTGAAAGGGTATTCATTAATAGTAATGTTGAAAGGGTATTCATTAATAATAATATTGAAAGGGTATTCATTAATAGTAATGCTGAAAGGGTATTCATTAATAGTAATGTTGAAAGGGTATTCATTAACAGTAATGTTGAAAGTGTATTCATTAATAGTAATGTTGAAAGGGTATTCATTAATAGTAATTTTGAAAGGGTATTCATTAATAATAATGTTGAAAGGGTATTCATTAATAATAATTTTGAAAGGGTATTCATTAATAGTAATTTTGAAAGGGTATTCATTATTAGTAATAGTTAAAGGGTATTCATTAATAGTAATATTGAAAGGGTATTCATTAATAGTTTTGTTGAAAGGGTATTCATTAATAATAATGTTGAAAGGGTATTCATTAATAGTAATTTTGAAAGGGTATTCATTAATAGTAATGTTGAAAGGGTATTCATTAATAGTAATGTTGAAAGGGTATTCATTAATAATAATGTTGAAAGGGTATTCATTAATAGTCATTTTAAAAGGGTATTCATTAATAGTAATTTTGAAAGGGTATTCATTAATAGTAATGTTGAAAGGGTATTCATTAATAATAATGTTGAAAGGGTATTCATTAATAGTAATGTTGAAAGGGTATTCATTAATAGTAATTTTAAAAGGGTATTCATTAATAGTAATTTTAAAAGCGTATTCATTAATAGTAATTTTGAAAGGGTATTCATTAATAGTAATGTTGAAAGGGTATTCATTAATAATAATGTTGAAAGGGTATTCATTAATAGTAATGTTGAAAGGGTATTCATTAATAGTAATTTTAAAAGGGTATTCATTAATAGTAATTTTAAAAGGGTATTCATTAATAGTAATTTTGAAAGGGTATTCATTAATAGTAATTTTGAAAGGGTATTCATTAATAATAATATTGAAAGGGTATTCATTAATAGTATTTTGAAAGGGTATTCATTAATAGTAATGTTGAAAGGGTATTCATTAATAATAATGTTGAAAGGGTATTTATTAATAGTAATGTTGAAAGGGTATTCATTAATAGTAATTTTGAAAGGTTATTCATTAATAGTAATGTTGAAAGGGTATTCATTAATAGTAATTTTGAAAGGGTATTCATTAATAGTAATTTTAAAAGGGTATTCATTAATAGTAATTTTGATAGGGTATTCATTAATAGTAATGTTGAAAGGGTTTTCATTAATTGTAATTTTGAAAGGGTATTCATTAATAGTAATTTTAAAAGGGTATTCATTAATAGTAATTTTAAAAGGGTATTCATTAAGAGTAATTTTGAAAGGGTATTCATTAAGAGTAATTTTGAAAGGTTATTCACAGATCTCTCAGATGTACCACAGACATGCAGATCCCTTAGATGTACCATAGACATGCAGATCCCTCACATGTACCACACCACATACATGCAGGTCCCTCAGATGTACCACACCACAGACCTACAGATCTCTCAGATGTACCACACCACAGACATGCAGATCTCTCAGATGTACCACACCACAGACCTGCAGATCTCTCAGATGTACCACACCACAGACATGCAGATCCCTCAGATTTACCACACCACAGACCTGCAGATCTCTCAGATGTACCACACAACAGACCTACAGATCTCTCAGATGTACCACACCACAGACATGCAGATCCCTCACATGTACCACACTACAGACCTACAGATCTCTCAGATGTACCACACAACAGACCTACAGATCTCTCAGATGTACCACACCACAGACATGCAGCTCCCTCACATGTACCACACTACAGACCTACAGATCCTTCACATGTACCACACTACAGACCTACAGATCCCTCACATGTACCACATTACAGACCTACAGATCCTTCACATGTACCACACTACAGACCTGCAGACCCCTCAGATGTACCACACCACAGACCTACAGATCTCTCAGATGTACCACCCCACAGACCTGTAGATCCCTCACATGTACCACAACACAGACCTGCAGATCTCTCACATGTACCACACAACATACCTGCAGATCTCTCACATGTACCACACTACAGACCTGCAGATCCCTCAGATGTACCACACCACAGATCCCTGATGTACCACACCACAGACCTGTAGATCCCTCAGATGTACCACGCCACAGACCTGCAGATCCCTCAGATGTACTACGCCACAAACCTGCAGATCCCTCAGATGTACCACGTCACAGACCTGCAGATCCCTTACATGTACCACACTACAGGCCTGCAGATCTCTCAGATGTACAACACCACAGACATGCAGATCCCTCACATGTACCACACCACAAACATGCAGATCCCTCAGATGCACCACACCACAGACCTGCAGATCCCTCACATGTACCACACCACAGACATGCAGATCTCTTACATGTACCACACTACAGACCTGCAGATCCCTCAGATGTACCACACCACAGACCTGCAGATCTCTCAGATATACCACACCACAGATCCCTCAGATGAACCACACCACAGACCTGCAGATCCCTCAGATGTACCACACCACAGACCTGCAGATCTCTCAGATGCACCACACCACAGATCCCTCAGATGTACCACACCACAGACCTACAGATGCCTCAGATGTACCACACCACAGACCTGCAGATCCCTCAGATGTACCACACCACAGACATGTAGATCCCTCAGATGTACCACGCCACAGACCTGCAGATCCCTCAGATGTACCACACCACAGACCTGCAGATCCCTCAGATGTACCACACCACATATCTGCAGATCCCTCACATGTACCACACCACAGACCTGCAGATCTCTCAGATGTACCACACCACAGACATGCAGATCCCTCACATGTTCCACACCACAGACATGCAGATCCCTCACATGTACCACACCACAGACCTGTAGATACCTCACATGTACCACACCACAGACCTGCAGATCCCTCACATGTACCACACTACAGACCTGCAGAACTCTCACATGTACCACACACCTGCAGATCTCTCAGATGTACCACAGACATGCAGATCCCTCAGATGTACCATAGACATGCAGATCCCTCACATGTACCACACCCCATGCATGCAGGTCCCTCAGATGTACCACACCACAGACCTACAGATCTCTCAGATGTACCATACCACAGACCTACAGATCTCTCAGATGTACCACACTAAAGACCTGCAGATCTCTCATATGTACCACACACCTGCAGATCTCTCAGATGTACCACAGACATGCAGATCCCTCAGATGTACCATAGACATGCAGATCCCTCACATGTACCACACCACATACATGCAGGTCCCTCAGATGTACCACACCACAGACCTACAGATCTCTCAGATGTACCACACCACAGACATGCAGATCCCTCAGATGTACCACACTACAGACCTACAGATCTCTCAGATGTACCCCACAAATGACCTACAGATCTCTCAGATGTACCACACCACAGACATGCAGATCCCTCACATGTACCACACTAGAGACCTACAGATCCCTCACATGCACCACACTACAGACCTACAGATCCCTCACATGTACCACATTACAGACCTACAGATCCTTCACATGTACCACACTACAGACCTGCAGATCCCTCAGATGTACCACACCACAGACCTACAGATCTCTCAGATGTACCACACCACAGACCTGTAGATCCCTCACATGTACCACACCACAGACCTGCAGATCCCTCACATGTACCACACCACAGACCTACAGATCCCCCAGATGTACCACACCACAGACCTGCAGATCCCTCAGATGTACCACACCACGGATCCCTGATGTACCACACCACAGACCTGCAGAACCCTTTAGATGTACCACACCACAGACCTGCAGATCCCTCAGATGTACTACGCCACAAACCTGCAGATCCCTCAGATTTACCATGCCACAGACCTGCAGATTCCTCACATGTACCATACCACAGGCCTGCAGATCTCTCAGATGTACAACACCACAGACATGCAGATCCCTCACATGTACCACACCACAGACCTGTAGATCCCTCACCTGTACCACACCACAGACCTGCAGATCCCTCATATGTACCACACCACAGACATGCAGATCTCTTACATGTACCACACTACAGACCTGCAGTTCCCTCAGATGTACCACACCACAGACCTGCAGATCTCTCAGATGTACCACACCACAGATCCCTCAGATGTACCACACCACAGACCTGCAGATCCCTTAGATGTACCACACCACAGATCCCTGATGTACCACACCACAGACCTGCAGATCCCTCAGATGTACCACACCACAGAACTGCAGATCTCTCAGATGTACCACACCACAGAACCCTCAGATGTACCACACCACACACCTACATATCCCTCAGATGTACCACACCACAGACATGCAGATCCCTCAGATGTACCACGCCACAGATCTGCAGATCCCTCAGATGTACCACACCACATATCTGCAGATCCCTCACATGTACCACACCACAGACCTGTAGATCGCTCAGATGTATCACACCACAGATATGCAGATCCCTCACATGTTCCACACCACAGACATGCAGATCCCTCACATGTAACACAACACAGACCTGCAGATCCCTCACATGTACCACACAACAGACATGCAGATCTCTCAGATGTACCACACCACAGACATGCAGATCTCTCAGATGTACCACACTACAGACCTTGAGATCCCTCAGATGTACCACACCACAGACATGCAGATCCCTCAGATGTACCATGCCACAGACCTGCAGATCCCTCAGATGTACTACACCACAGACCTACAGATCCCTCAGATGTACAACACCACAGATCCCTCAGATGTACCAAACCACAGACCTACAGATCCCTCAGATGTACCCCACCACAGACCTGCAGATCCCTCAGATGTACCACACCACAGATATGCAGATCCCTCAGATGTACCACGCCACAGACTTGCAGATCCCTCAGATGTACCACACCACAGACCTGCAGATCCCTCAGATGTACCACACCACAGACCTGCAGATCCCTCAGATGTACCAGTCCACAGACCTGCAGATCCCTCACATGTACCACACCACAGACCTCCAGATCCCTCAGATGTACCACTCTACAGATCTGCAGATCCCTCAGATGTACCACACCACAGACCTGCAGATCCCTCAGATGTACCACACCACAGACCTGCAGATCTCTCAGATGTACCACACCACAGACATGCAGATCCCTCACATGTACCACACCACAGACATGCAGATCCCTCACATGTACCACACCACAGACCTGTAGATACCTCACATGTACCACACCACAGACTTGCAGATCCCTCACATGTACCACACCACAGACCTGCAGATCCCTCACATGTACCACACCACAGACCTGGAGATCTCTCACATGTACCACATCACAGACCTGCAGATCCCTCACATGTACCACACCACAGACCTGCAGATCTTTCACATGTACCACGCCACAGACCTGCAGATCCCTCAGATGAACCACACCACAGACCTGCAGATCCCTCAGATGTACCACACCACATATCTTCAGATCCCTCACATGTACCACACCACAGACCTGCAGATCTCTCAGATGTACCACACCACAGACATGCAGATCCCTCACATGTTCCACACCACAGACATGCAGATCCCTCACATGTACCACACCACAGACCTGTAGATATCTCACATGTACCACACAACAGACCTGCAGATCCCTCACATGTACCACACCACAGACATGCAGATCTCTTAAATGTACCACACTACAGACATGCAGATCCCTCAGATGTACCACACCACAGACCTGCAGATCTCTCAGATGTACCACACCACAGATCCCTCAGATGTACCACACCACAGACCTACAGATCCCTCAGATGTACGACACCACAGACATGCAGATCCCTCAGATGTACAACGTCACAGACCTGCAGATCCCTCAGATGTACCACACCACATATCTGCAGATCCCTCACATGTACTACACCACAGACCTGCAGATCTCTCAGATGTACCACACCACAGATATGCAGATCCCTCACATGTTCCACACCACAGACATGCAGATCCCTCACATGTACCACACCACAGACATGCAGATCTCTTAAATGTACCACACTACAGACATGCAGATCCCTCAGATGTACCACACCACAGATCTGCAGATCTCTCAGATGTACCACACCACAGATCCCTCAGATGTACCACACCACAGACCTACAGATCCCTCAGATGTACGACACCACAGACATGCAGATCCCTCAGATGTACAACGTCACAGACCTGCAGATCCCTCAGATGTACCACACCACATATCTGCAGATCCCTCACATGTACTACACCACAGACCTGCAGATCTCTCAGATGTACCACACCACAGACCTGTAGATATCTCACATGTACCACACAACAGACCTGCAGATCCCTCACATGTACCACACCACAGACATGCAGATCTCTTAAATGTACCACACTACAGACATGCAGATCCCTCAGATGTACCACACCACAGACCTGCAGATCTCTCAGATGTACCACACCACAGATCCCTCAGATGTACCACACCACAGACCTACAGATCCCTCAGATGTACGACACCACAGACATGCAGATCCCTCAGATGTACAACGTCACAGACCTGCAGATCCCTCAGATGTACCACACCACATATCTGCAGATCCCTCACATGTACTACACCACAGACCTGCAGATCTCTCAGATGTACCACACCACAGATATGCAGATCCCTCACATGTTCCACACCACAGACATGCAGATCCCTCACATGTACCATACCACAGACCTGTTGATTCCTCACATGTACCACACCACAGACCTGCAGATCCCTCACATGTACCACACCACAGATATGCAGATCCCTCACATGTTCCACACCACAGACATGCAGATCCCTCACATGTACCACACCACAGACCTGTTGATACCTCACATGTACCACACCACAGACCTGCAGATCCCTCACATGTACCACATCACAGACCTGCAGATCTCTCACATGTACCACACAACAGACCTGCAGATCCCTCACATGTACCACACCACAGACATGCAGATCTCTTAAATGTACCACACTACAGACATGCAGATCCCTCAGATGTACCACAACACAGACCTGCAGATCTCTCAGATGTACCACACCACAGATCCCTCAGATGTACCACACCACAGACCTGCAGATCCCTCAGATGTACCACACCACAGACCTGCAGATCTCTCAGATGTACCACACCACAGATCCCTCAGATGTACCACACCACAGACCTACAGATCCCTCAGATGTACGACACCACAGACATGCAGATCCCTCAGATGTACAACGTCACAGACCTGCAGATCCCTCAGATGTACCACACCACATATCTGCAGATCCCTCACATGTACTACACCACAGACCTGCAGATCTCTCAGATGTACCACACCACAGATATGCAGATCCCTCACATGTTCCACACCACAGACATGCAGATCCCTCACATGTACCACACCACAGACCTGTTGATACCTCACATGTACCACACCACAGACCTGCAGATCCCTCACATGTACCACACGACAGATATGCAGATCCCTCACATGTTCCACACCACAGACATGCAGATCCCTCACATGTACCACACCACAGACCTGTTGATACCTCACATGTACCACTCTACAGACCTGCAGATCCCTCAGATGTACCACACCACAGACCTGCAGATCCTTCAGATGTACCACACCACAGACCTGCAGATCTCTCAGATGTACCACACCATAGACATTCAGATCCCTCACATGTACCACACCACAGACATGCAGATCCCTCACATGTACCACACCACAGACCTGTAGATACCTCACATGTACCACACCACAGACTTGCAGATCCCTCACATGTACCACACCACAGACCTGCAGATCCCTCACATGTACCACACCACAGACATGCAGATCCCTCACATGTACCACACCACAGACCTGTAGATACCTCACATGTACCACACCACAGACTTGCAGATCCCTCACATGTACCACACCACAGACCTGCAGATCCCTCACATGTACCACACCACAGACCTACAGATCTCTTAGATGTACCACACCACAGACCTGTAGATCCCTCAGATGTAGCACACCACAGACCTACAGATCCCTCACATGTACCACACTACAGACCTACAGATCTCTCAGATGTACCACACAACAGTCCTACATATCTCTCAGATGTACCACACCACAGACATTCAGATCCCTCACATGTACCACACTAGAGACCTACAGATCCCTCACATGTACCACACTACAGACCTACAGATCCCTCACATGTACCACATTACAGACCTACAGATCCTTCACATGTACCAACATTACAGACCTGCAGATCCCTCAGATGTACCACACCACAGACCTACAGATCTCTCAGATGTACCACACCACAGACCTGTAGATCCCTCACATGTACCACACCACAGACCTGCAGATCCCTCACATGTACCACACCACAGACCTGCAGATCCCTCAGATGTACCACACCACAGATCCCTGATGTACCACACCACAGACCTGCAGATCCCTCAGATGTACCACACCACAGACCTGCAGATCCCTCAGATGTACTATGCCACAAACCTGCAGATCCCTCAGATGTACCATGCCACAGACCTGCAGATCCCTCACATTTACCATACCACAGGCCTGCAGATCTCTCAGATGTACAACACCACAGACATGCAGATTCCTCACATGTACCACACCACAGACCTGTAGATCCCTCACCTGTACCACACCACACACCTGCAGATCCCTCACATGTACCACACCACAGACATGCAGATCTCTTACATGTACCACACTACAGACCTGCAGATCCCTCAGATGTACCACACCACAGACCTGTAGATCTCTCAGATGTACCACACCACAGATCCCTCACATGTATCACACCACAGACCTGCAGATCCCTTAGATGTACCACACCACAGATCCCTGATGTACCACATCACAGACCTGCAGATCCCTCAGATGTACCACACCACAGACCTGCAGATCTCTCAGATGTACCACACCACAGATCCCTCAGATGTACCACACCACAGACCTGCAGATCTCTCACATGTACCACACCACAGACCTGCAGATCTCTCAGATGTACCACACCACAGACATGCAGATCCCTCACATGTACCACACTACAGACCTGCAGATCTCTCACATGTACCACACCACAGACCTGCAGATCTCTCAGATGTACCACACAACAGACCTCTCAGATGTACCACACAACAGACATGCAGATCCCTCACATGTACCACACCACAGACCTGCAGATCCCTCACATGTTCCACACTAGAGACCTGCAGATCGCTCATATGTACAACACCACAGACCTACAGATCTCTTACATGTACCACACCCCAAACCTACAGATCCCTCAGATGTACCACACCACAGACCTGCAGATCCCTCAGATGTACCACACCACAGACTTGCAGATCTCTCACATGTACCACACCACAGACCTGAAGATACCTCAGATGTACCACCCCACAGACCTACAGATCCCTCAGATGTACCACACCACAGACCTACAGATCTCTCAGATGTACCACACCACAGACCTGCAGATCCCTCAGATGTACCACAGCACAAACCTGCAGATCTCTCAAATGTACCACACCCCAGACCTGCAGATCCCTCACATATACCACACCACAGACCTGCAGATCCCTCAGATGTACCACACCACAGACCTGCAGATCCCTCACATGTACCACACCACAGACCTGCAGATCTCTTACATGTACCACACCACAGACATGCAGATCTCTCACATGTACCACACCACAGACCTGCAGGTCCCTCACATGTACCACACCACAGACATGCAGATCTCTCGCATGTACCACACTACAGACCTGCAGATCCCTCACATGTACCACACCACAGCCCTGCAGATCTCTCACATGTACCACACCACAGACCTGCAGATCTCTCACATGTACCACACTACAGACCTGCAGATCCCTCACATGTACCACACCACAGACATGCAGATCCCTCACATGTACCACACCACAGACCTGTTGATACCTCACATGTACCACACCACAGACCTGCAGATCCCTCACATGTACCACACCACAGATATGCAGATCCCTCACATGTTCCACACCACAGACATGCAGATCCCTCACATGTACCACACCACAGACCTGTTGATACCTCGAATGTACCACACCACAGACCTGCAGATCCCTCACATGTACCACATCACAGACCTGCAGATCTCTCACATGTACCACACAACAGACCTGCAGATCCCTCACATGTACCACACCACAGACATGCAGATCTCTTAAATGTACCACACTACAGACATGCAGATCCCTCAGATGTACCACAACACAGACCTGCAGATCTCTCAGATGTACCACACCACAGATCCCTCAGATGTACCACACCACAGACCTGCAGATCCCTCAGATGTACCACACCACAGACCTGCAGATCTCTCAGATGTACCACACCACAGATCCCTCAGATGTACCACACCACAGACCTACAGATCCCTCAGATGTACGACACCACAGACATGCAAATCCCTCAGATGTACATGGTCACAGACCTGCAGATCCCTCAGATGTACTACACCACAGACCTGCAGATCTCTCAGATGTACCACACCACAGATATGCAGATCCCTCACATGTACTATACCACAGACCTGCAGATCTCTCAGATGTACCACACCACATATATGCAGATCCCTCACATGTTCCACACCACAGACATGCAGATCCCTCACATGTACCACACCACAGACCTGTTGATACCTCACATGTACCACACCACAGACCTGCAGATCCCTCACATGTACCACATCACAGACCTGCAGATCTCTCACATGTAACACAACACAGACCTGCAGATCCCTCACATGTACCACACCACAGACATGCAGATCTCTCAGATGTACCACACCACAGACATGCAGATCCCTCACATATACCACACCACAGACCTACAGATCTCTCAGATGTACCACACCACAGACCTGTAGATCCCTCAGATGTACCACACCACAGACCTACAGATCCCTCACATGTACTACACCACAGACCTACAGATCCCTCACATGTACCACACCACAGACCTACAGATCCCTCACATGTACCACACCACAGACCTGTAGATATCTCACATGTACCACACCACAGACCTGCAGATCTCTCACGTGTAACACAACACAGACCTGCAGATCCCTCACATTTACCACACCACAGACATGCAGATCTCTCAGATGTAACACTCCACAGACATGCAGATTCCTCACATATACCAAACCACAGACCTACAGATCCCTCAGATGTACCACACCACAGACCTGCAGATCCCTCAGATGTACCACACCACAGACATGCAGATCCCTCAGATGTACCACGCCACAGACCTGCAGATCCCTGAGATGTACCATGCCACAGACCTGCAGATCCCTCAGATGTACCACACCACAGACCTGCAGATCCCTCACATGTACCACACCACAGACCTCCAGATCCCTAAGATGTACCACTCTACAGACCTGCAGATCCCTCAGATGTACCACACCACAGACCTGCAGATCCTTCAGATGTACCACACAACAGACCTGCAGATCTCTCAGATGTACCACACCATAGACATTCAGATCCCTCACATGTACCACACCACAGACATGCAGATCCCTCACATGTACCACACCACAGACCTGTAGATACCTCACATGTACCACACCACAGACTTGCAGATCCCTCACATGTACCACACCACAGACCTGCAGATCCCTCACATGTACCACACCACAGACATGCAGATCCCTCACATGTACCACACCACAGACCTGTAGATACCTCACATGTACCACACCACAGACTTGCAGATCCCTCACATGTACCACACCACAGACCTGCAGATACCTCACATGTACCACACCACAGACCTACAGATCTCTCAGATGTACCACACCACAGACCTGTAGATCCCTCAGATGTAGCACACCACAGACCTACAGATCCCTCACATGTACCACACTACAGACCTACAGATCTCTCAGATGTACCACACAACAGTCCTACATATCTCTCAGATGTACCACACCACAGACATGCAGATCCCTCACATGTACCACACTAGAGACCTACAGATCCCTCACATGTACCACACTACAGACCTACAGATCCCTCACATGTACCACATTACAGACCTACAGATCCTTCACATGTACCACATTACAGACCTGCAGATCCCTCAGATGTACCACACCACAGACCTACAGATCTCTCAGATGTACCACACCACAGACCTGTAGATCCCTCACATGTACCACACCACAGACCTGCAGATCCCTCACATGTACCACACCACAGACCTGCAGATCCCTCAGATGTACCACACCACAGATCCCTGATGTACCACACCACAGACCTGCAGATCCCTCAGATGTACCACACCACAGACCTGCAGATCCCTCAGATGTACTATGCCACAAACCTGCAGATCCCCTCAGATGTACCATGCCACAGACCTGCAGATCCCTCACATTTACCATACCACAGGCCTGCAGATCTCTCAGATGTACAACACCACAGACATGCAGATTCCTCACATGTACCACACCACAGACCTGTAGATCCCTCACCTGTACCACACCACACACCTGCAGATCCCTCACATGTACCACACCACAGACATGCAGATCTCTTACATGTACCAGACTACAGACCTGCAGATCCCTCAGATGTACCACACCACAGACCTGTAGATCTCTCAGATGTACCACACCACAGATCCCTCACATGTATCACACCACAGACCTGCAGATCCCTTAGATGTACCACACCACAGATCCCTGATGTACCACATCACAGACCTGCAGATCCCTCAGATGTACCACACCACAGACCTGCAGATCTCTCAGATGTACCACACCACAGATCCCTCAGATGTACCACACCACAGACCTGCAGATCTCTCACATGTACCACACCACAGACCTGCAGATCTCTCAGATGTACCACACCACAGACATGCAGATCCCTCACATGTACCACACTACAGACCTGCAGATCTCTCACATGTACCACACCACAGACCTGCAGATCTCTCAGATGTACCACACAACAGACCTCTCAGATGTACCACACAACAGACATGCAGATCCCTCACATGTACCACACCACAGACCTGCAGATCCCTCACATGTTCCACACTAGAGACCTGCAGATCGCTCATATGTACAACACCACAGACCTACAGATCTCTTACATGTACCACACCCCAAACCTACAGATCCCCTCAGATGTACCACACCACAGACCTGCAGATCCCTCAGATGTACCACACCACAGACTTGCAGATCTCTCACATGTACCACACCACAGACCTGAAGATACCTCAGATGTACCACCCCACAGACCTACAGATCCCTCAGATGTACCACACCACAGACCTACAGATCTCTCAGATGTACCACACCACAGACCTGCAGATCCCTCAGATGTACCACAGCACAAACCTGCAGATCTCTCAAATGTACCACACCCCAGACCTGCAGATCCCTCACATATACCACACCACAGACCTGCAGATCCCTCAGATGTACCACATCACAGACCTGCAGATCCCTCACATGTACCACACCACAGACCTGCAGATCTCTTACATGTACCACACCACAGACATGCAGATCTCTCACATGTACCACACCACAGACCTGCAGGTCCCTCACATGTACCACACCACAGACATGCAGATCTCTCACATGTACCACACTACAGACCTGCAGATCCCTCACATGTACCACACCACAGCCCTGCAGATCTCTCGCATGTACCACACCACAGACCTGCAGATCTCTCACATGTACCACACTACAGACCTGCAGATCCCTCACATGTACCACACCACAGACATGCAGATCCCTTAGATGTACTGCACCACAGACCTGTAGATCCCTCAAATGTACCACACCACAGACATGCAGATCTCTCACATGTACCACACTACAGACCTGCAGATCCCTCACATGTACCACACCACAGACCTGCAGATCTCTCACATGTACCACACTACAGACCTACAGATCCCTCACATGTACCACACCACAGACCTGCAGATCTCTCCCATGTACCACACTACAGACCTACAGATCTCTCACATGTACCACACCACAGACCTGCAGATCTCTCACATGTACCACACCACAGACCTGCAGATCTCTCACATGTACCACACCACAGACCTGCAGATCTCTCACATGTACCACACCACAGACCTGCAGAGCTTCTACATGTACCACACCACAGACCTGCAGATCCCTCACATGTACCACACCACAGACATGCAGATCCCTCACATGTACCACACCACAGACCTGTAGATACCTCACATGTACCACACCACAGACTTGCAGATCCCTCACATGTACCACACCACAGACCTGCAGATCCCTTACATGTACCACACCACAGACCTACAGATCTCTCAGATGTACCACACCACAGACCTGTAGATCCCTCAGATGTAGCACACCACAGACCTACAGATCCCTCACATGTACCACACTACAGACCTACAGATCTCTCAGATGTACCACACAAAGTCCTACATATCTCTCAGATGTACCACACCACAGACATGCAGATTCCTCACATGTACCACACTAGAGACCTACAGATCCCTCACATGTACCACACTACAGACCTACAGATCCCTCACATGTACCACATTACAGACCTACAGATCCTTCACATGTACCACACTACAGACCTGCAGATCCCTCAGATGTACCATACCACAGACCTACAGATCTCTCAGATGTACCACACCACATACCTGTAGATCCCTGACATGTACCACACCACAGACCTGCAGATCCCTCACATGTACCACACCACAGATCCCTCAGATGTACCACACCACAGACCTGCAGATCCCTTAGATGTACCACACCACAGATCCCTGATGTACCACACCACAGACCTGCAGATCCCTCAGATGTACCACACCACAGACCTGCAGATCCCTGAGATGTACTATGCCACAAACCTGCAGATCCCTCAGATGTACCATGCCACAGACCTGCAGATCTCTCACATTTACCATACCACAGGCCTGCAGATCTCTCAGATGTACAATGCCACAGACATGCAGATTCCTCACATGTACCACACCACAGACCTGTAGATCCCTCACCTGTACCACACCACAGACCTGCAGATCCCTCACATGTACCACACCACAGACATGTAGATCTCTTACATGTACCACACTACAGACCTGCAGATCCCTCAGATGTACCACACCACAGACCTGCAGATCTCTCAGATGTACCACACCACAGATCCCTCACATGTACCACACCACAGACTTACAGATCCCTTAGATGTACCACACCACAGATCCCTGATGTACCACACCATAGACCTGCAGATCCCTCAGATGTACCACACCACAGACCTGCAGATCTCTCAGATGTACCACACCACAGACCTACAGATCCCTCAGATGTACCACACCACAGACATGCAGATCTCTCACCTGTACCACACCACAGACCTACAGATCCCTCAGATGTACCACACCACAGACATGCAGATCCCTCACATGTACCACACTACAGACCTGCAGATCTCTCACATGTACCACACCACAGACCTGCAGATCTCTCAGATGTACCACACAACAGACATGCAGATCCCTCACATGTACCACACCACAGACCTGCAGATCCCTCACATGTTCCACACTAGAGACCTGCAGATCGCTCATATGTACAACACCACAGACCTACAGATCTCTTACATGTACCACACCCCAAACCTACAGATCCATCAGATGTACCACACCACAGACCTGCAGATCCCTCAGATGTACCACACCACAGACTTGCAGATCTCTCACATGTACCACACCACAGACCTGCAGATACCTCAGATGTACCACCCCACAGACCTACAGATCCCTCAGATGTACCACACCACAGACCTACAGATCTCTCAGATGTACCACACCACAGACCTGCAGATCCCTCAGATGTACCACAGCACAAACCTGCAGATCTCTCAAATGTACCACACCACAGACCTGCAGATCCCTCACATATACCACACCACAGACCTGCAGATCCCTCAGATGTACCACACCACAGACCTGCAGATCCCTCACATGTACCACACCACAGACCTGCAGATCTCTTACATGTACCACACCACAGACATGCAGATCTCTCACATGTACCACACCACAGACCTGCAGATCCCTCACATGTACCACACTACAGACATGCAGATCTCTCACATGTACCACACTACAGACCTGCAGATCCCTCACATGTAACACACCACAGACCTGCAGATCTCTCACATGTACCACACGACAGACATGCAGATCTCTCACATGTACCACACTACAGACCTGCAGATCCCTCACATGTACCACACCACAGACATGCAGATCCCTTAGATGTACTGCACCACAGACCTGTAGATCCCTCAAATGTACCACACCACAGACATGCAGATCTCTCACATGTACCACACTACAGACCTGCAGATCCCTCACATGTACCACACCACAGACCTGCAGATCTCTCACATGTACCACACTACAGACCTACAGATCCCTCACATGTACCACACCACAGACCTGCAGATCTCTCCCATGTACCACACTACAGACCTACAGGTCTCTCACATGTACCACACCACAGACCTGCAGATCTCTCACATGTACCACACCACAGACCTGCAGAGCTTCTACATGTACCACACCACAGACCTGCAGATCCCTCACATGTACCACACCACAGACATGCAGATCCCTCAGATGTCCCACACCACAGACCTGCAGATCCCTCACATGTACCACACCACAGACATGCAGATCCCTCATATGTCCCACACCACAGACCTGCAGATCCTTCAGATGTACCACACCACAGACCTGCAGATCTCTTACATGTACCACACCACAGACATGCAGATCTCTCACATGTACCACACTACAGACCTGCAGATCCCTCACATATACCACACCACAGACCTGCAGATCCCTCAGATGTACCACACCACAGTCCTGCAGATCCCACAGATGTACCACAACACAGACATGCAGATCCCTCACATGTGCCACACCACAGACCTGCAGATCCCTCACATGTACCACACCACAGACCTACAGATCCCTCAGATGTACTACACCACAGACATGCAGATTCCTCACATGTACCACAGACCTGCAGATCTCTTACATGTACCACACCACAGACATGCAGATCTCTTAGATGTACCACACCACAGACCTGCAAATCTCCCACATGTACCACAGACCTGCACAGGTACACCTAGATCAGGGCAGTCTAAGACACACATCTACTTAGACCTTACGCTGGACACCATGCATGTAGTTTGCACATCTCAGACCCTCTGTTGGGACTCTATAATGTTTTTCACTTTACCGTCCAATAACCAACTAGTGTCTACACACAGAGATAAATCTCCCAAGACTTAAATGCCAGATCAAATTTAAGGACATCTCAGTTATGTCTCTGGTATAGTCCTAGCCTTATTTATTGAATTGGTATACTCAGACCTAGGTAATTGACTGGAGTAATGAAGTCATGAAAGTGTCTTCTTTGAACATATAAAAAAAAGCTCTGACAAAATTTATGTAAACTCATGATGAGTATGCATCTTGAGCTTTATAGGTATAGCATGGTTACAAACAGAACTGCTATCTAGTGCATGTCACATGCACACTCCTGAGTCTACCTCAGTATGTTTTAATGGAGTTAAGTTTCAGGAAAAGAGACCAAGAGAACTAGGTAAATTTGATATTAGTACTAAGTTGGAAAGTTTTTAAAAAAAATGTCCTTTTAACAATTTTCTTCATAAATGGAAAGAGTCCACAGCTGCATTCATTACTTTTGGGAATCAAGAACTTGGCCACCAGGAGGAGGCAAAGACACCCCAGCCAAAGGCTTAAATACTCCTCCAACTTTCCTCATCCCCAGTCATTCTTTGCCTTTAGTCCCAGGAGGTTGGCAGAGAAGTGTCAGAAGTTTGTTTGCGTCTCTTATGGAGTGTAGTACTCTTCGACATGGGACGGGAGTTTTAAGTAATCCTGTCAGTCTCTCAGTGAGGGCTTGGATGAAAGAGTCTGGAGATGCAGGAAGAGTCTTTCTGTAAAACCATCCTGACTAATTTTAACAACTCCATAAGCAATCAGCATTGTCAAACTTCGCTTCGCTGCCTGCTTTCTTCTCTCAAGTCCTCGGGCTCGGGGATTCAAGGGACTGCTGAGCCATCCGCCTCGGGGGGCCCTGTCCTCTGGGAGGCGAGTTCCCTACCGCTCCCTACTACTACTACACATGCGGATAACCCAGGTTATGTGTTTTCCTCCTCGTAGGGTGGATTGTTCCCCCCGGAGGTTGTGGCACGTTTTTGCTTTTACATACTTTTGGCGCTTGCGCGTCTACAAAGTCCAGATGTTTGTTTGCGATTGTGCTCATGCCCGATTGCCCCAGGTTCCTGAGTGGTGTGCCTTTCGTTACAGACAAGCTCGCCTTTGTGTCTTACTCAGACACGTTTTTAAGCAGTTTGGGGACCCTATCCTTCTCGGTTATTGGACTCATCAGTCTCCTCCTTAGAATGGCTCACCTCGCTAGACATGGGGGGATGAAGTAATCTCCTTTAAGTCTTGTTATCGAGATCCTTCCCAGTTTTGTTGGAAGAATAGGGTTTCCGTTAGGCTGTTCCTGCGGATCTTTCTGTTCTTCTTGGGCGTTAACCCTCGGGTTGCCTGTTATTTTATTTTATCCGGTTAGGATGAATTTTAGTTTCTTTTTCATACAATGTTTCCTGTGGGAACTTATATTTCTCTGGGATTTATACTTGCTGTTTTCTTCTACGGAAGTTGTTTGGGACACGTTAGTCCCATGTTTGTCTGTTTTTCTTCCTCCCTCTCTGAGTGCGGATTTAGCCAGCTTGGCAGTTATGACCCTGGTTGCAGGCTTGTCCTGCTTGGGTTCAGATCTTCTGTCTCGCGGCTTATTCAGACATGTGGCGCCTAATATACCTTGCTGATCAGGTTGGGGTGCTGAGTGCTCTTAACATTATTTATGTTTCTTGTTGTTTGTTTTACAAGTTTCAGCTAAGCATTCTCAAGAGGACTTGCGGGTCTGTGCGGCTCTCGGGTTTGTTTCAGTCCTAAATAGCCGTCTCTTCAGTGACTGGGTCAGTGAATTTTGCTGCGTCACTCTCTTTTGCTTCCGATACCCTCGGAACCTAGAGTATTCCTTCCCACATGGTGGGAAAATTAGAGGGTTTAGCGCCTCTTTTCCGCCGGTTGGGAGGGTATTGCTTTAGGAAATTGTCCTTTTTGGACTTGTTCCTTTAGTGGTTCTCTTCTTCATTGAGACCTCTTGGATTTTGTCCATTTCTCCTTGTGGATGGGTCACCTTCAGGGGACTTGGATTCCCTTCGGGACTTGGTTGTTCCTTTTTTGGGACATTAGACACTGAGGTGTTTTTGTGCTCCGGTTAGGGGTCCTTCCCCGGTGTTGGGAATGCTCTGCATCTCCTTCTTGGGATAGAAGAGGTCCTAGTGGTTTTCCACTCATATGGTTCAGGTATTGCCATCCAGGTGGCATCCAAACCCATGTTTTTTCTGTCCTCTGACTTTGAATCTGAGGTGATGTGGAGGTGTGATGTTGCTCTGTTCGGGTGACTTGTCCTCACTGTTCCCCTTGTGTCTGGAGCTCGTGGCTAGCTGAACAGCTAGCTCAGCATACTAATGCTCTGTGTCTACTCTGTACTGTAGCAAACCGAGGGTTGCTAGTTCGATCCCCGGCGAGGTCTACTCAGCCTTTCCTCCTTTCGAGGTTAATAAAAGGTGCAGCACCTTGTGTCCCTTAAGGGAGATTAGCCGCACTTTTCAAGCACAATCATGTTAATGTTGCTTGGACACCTTTTACCGGCTCTTTGGAGTGTTGGGCTCCTGCAAGGGGTGGTCTCTTTTCTTTGGGTCGGGACTTGCAAGGCCTTTTTGCTCTTGTTATCCGGGTAATTCTGGATTTTTCCCTGGGAGGTCTGTTTTTTTAAATCAGACGAGGAATTTATGTTCCTGGAAGATTGTTTAATCTAAACATTGGTGGGGCCCGGGCTTCTTGTCCTGATCTTCCGGTTGTCGAGGATTTTACTCTGCGTTTTCTCTGTGTGGATCCCGCTGTGGGATGTTACCGGATCTTATGATCCTAGGACTGGCCTGGGGGTTCCAGTTTCCAGGGTACTTGGGCTTAGCCCTTGTTCTGGCTGTTCTGTTTTACAACTTGGCCAGATTTACTGAGAGCCGGGCTCCTTGGGGCTTGTCTTGTGCCGGACAGTACGGTTCCCTGGGGTCAGCCAACTAACGTGACCTGATGGCGGGTTTTCCTGCCTAGCAAACGGAAGGTTTGTGGTTGCTCAGCTGTCACTTTTGCGCCAGGTATGTGTGCTAACATGATAGTGTTTTAAGGGGTTCTTCCGTGTTCATCAGTGACTTGGCCTTGTGTCCTCTCGGTTCTTTCTACGACCTCCTGTCTTATGGGCAGGTGTTTATCGACGATCTCCTTTTCAGGGGGCTCGTTGTCGTCCTTGCGGAGGTGTGGTTTCTTTTTTAGGGGCCTCTCCGGTGTTCGGGAGGTTGGAACAGATGTTTTATCTGGTTCGGGGATTGGTCTGTTTTTTGAGTTGTTCCTTTCCATCTGGGAGATGCTGGCTCCGCATTGAGACTTAGTCGGGTGGCATTGCTAGATACCTTGGGTCTATCGCCTGCTTGATTGTCTTTAGATTGAAGTGGCTGTGTCCATTCTTCCGCCCTTTTGGGGGCCGGTTTTGGGGTTCCTTTCAGTTCCCTTGCTTTCAGATCTGCTGCTGCTTGGGCTGGTCCGGCTAGGTTTAAGATCTGAGATCTGTTGTTCATCCTCAGGTCTTGGGGATGACTGTGGACCTTTTTTAGAGGTTTTGTGCCTCTCCCCCTTTGTGGTCTGTGAGTAGGCTTTGCCGTCTGGATTGTCTGGAGAGTGTCCTCTGTCTATGGAGGTTGGGCAATTTGCTAAAATTTAGTTTGGCCGCTTCTTAGCACAGATAGTGTTTTCTCCCTGTCCTCCTACGGATGGCAGCATGTTGCTGGACTCAGATGTTTAATCTGAGTTTGTTACTTGTAATTCTGTTTGCTCAGTTTCTGAGTTCTGACGTTTGAGGACTTTGCCTTCAGCTGTCTTTTTCAGTGCTGTTGCACGATGTTTGGGAGATGTTCTTCTCCGTGATGATGCCGGTTGCTCCTTGTGGGTTGGGCGTCATCTCCCCTTGTTCTTGGGATCCATTCGGGTCTCTGTGGACTTGGCCTTCCTTTGAAGTTTTTTTTTTCCTTTATGTATTTTGCTGTACCTTTAGGTATCCCTTTGGCTTACCCTTGTTCTCTCCCTTTTGGGGATTTTGGTACTGTACTAGGAAGGGTTGTGTGGGGACCGACTGCTGGGCGATGGTTCTCCTGGAGGAGTGTTGACTCAGTGCGTCTGCTTGCGGTCTCTAGTTAGGCTTTCGGACTGTCTGCAGGTCAGTGTCCTTGGGGCCTTTTCCTTCTAGTTTGTTTTTTGTCCAGCTCCGGCGAAGCGGGGTTTGGTTGGGTTGTGGTTTTTTCAGGCCTGGTGCCCTCAGAATGGGCCACCTACTGTACCCTCCCGTTTTTGCATTCTGTGTCCTGTGTGTTCTGTGTGTAATGAATGCAGCTGTGGACTCTTTCCATTTATGAAGACAAACTTAAATTATGCTTACCTGATAATTTTCTTTTCTTCAGATGGAAAGAGTCCACAGCTCCCCACCCGTATTTTTTTCTGTGGGGCGTCTTTATTTTTTATTCTTCTGGCACCTTTTCACCCTGGTATTTCTTCTACTGTTCCTTGTTCCTTGGCAGAATGACTGGGGGATGAGGGAAGTGGGAGTAGTATTTGAGCCTTTGGCTGTGGTGTCTTTGCCTCCTCCTGGTGGCCAGGTTCTTGTTTCCCAAAAGTAATGAATGTAGCTGTGGACTCTTTCCATCTGAAGAAAAGAAAATTATCAGGTAAGCATAATTTAAGTTTTTGTATAATCTTCTCAATTTTATAATTAAATTTTAAAAGTCTAAACTTTAATTTGTATATAAATATTCTGATGAGCATGTGTTACAGTTTACTTGTCTGAGGTTCAACTCCAGGAAATGATAATATGTGGTTAGTCTTGAAACAAACAGTACACCCCTATATTGTCTTCTCCACAGCTCTGACAGATGATGAAATAATGGCCCAGTCGATAGTCTTCATAATTGCTGGGTATGAGACCACAAGCATGGCACTTTCCTACTTGTTTTATAATTTGGCAACCCACCCAGATGTTCAGCAAAGACTGCACGAGGAAATAGATTTCCACTTCCCAGACAAGGTGAGATTTTAGCGCTGAAGAAATCTCATGATTATTTCTCAGACATGAAAAAATCAGCAGAAAGAAATGTATCCTTTAGTTACTGAAGCTTAGAACCATTTATTTGACAGAGTTATAGCAAATAAGAGGGGGAGGTAAAGTCTTCCTTGTCAGATGGGGGTATAATATCTGAGTACACCCATTGCACATATCCTATATTATAAAAGGCCAAGTGTGTTTGTCTGAAGCCGTCATGCAGTAGAGACTGCCCGCGGACAAACACACCTGGCCTTCAGCTGCAGAGTAGTGCGCACTGCGGAAGCTGCCTGGTGGGGGCGTGACGGCGTTGGGCGTGCCGTGATGGGGGCGTAGCGGGCGTGGCGAGGGGGCGTGGCCGGCGGGCATGACGGGAGGGGCGTGGCCGGCGGGAGAGAACAAAACATAGGAAGGAAGGAAAGAAAGAAAGCGAGCAGAGAGAGGGGGGAAGAGCAAAAGAGGGAGAGAGAGCGCAAGAGAGTGGGAGAGAAAGAGGGGGAGAGA
Organism: Bombina bombina; assembly: GCF_027579735.1. Taxonomy (NCBI): domain Eukaryota; kingdom Metazoa; phylum Chordata; class Amphibia; order Anura; family Bombinatoridae; genus Bombina; species Bombina bombina. Next base: position 591,490 of record NW_026511871.1, on the reverse strand, counting down.
GAGGAGGGAGAGAGAGCTCAAAAGAGAGGGGGGAGAGAGAGAGCTCAAAAGAGAGGGGGGAGAGAGAGCTTAAAAGAGAGGTGGGAGAGAGAGCGCAAAAGAGGGAGAGAGAGCGCAAAAGAGAGGGGGAGAGAGCGCAAGAGAGGGGGAGAGAGCGCAAGAGAGGGGGAGAGAGAGCGCACAAAAGAGGGGGAGAGAGAGAGCTCAAAAGAGAGGGGGAGAGAGAGAGCTCAAAAGAGAGGGGGGAGAGAGAGCGCAAAAGAGAGGGGGGAGAGAGAGAGCGCAAAAGAGAGGGGGGAGAGTTTAAAAGAGAGCGCAAAAGAGGGGGGAGAGAGCGCAAAAGAGAAGGGGGAGGCAGAGTGCAAAAGAGGGAGAGAGCAAAAGAGGGAGAGAGAGAGCGCAAAAGAGAGGGGGAGAGAGCAAAAAAGAGGGGGGAGAGAGCGCAAAAAAGAGGGGGAGAGAGCGCAAGGGGGAGAAAGCACAAAAGAGAGGGGGAGAGAACGCAAAAAAGAGGGGGAGAGAGTGCAAAAGAGAGGGGGGGAGAGAGCGCAAAAGAGTGGGGGTAGAGAGAGAGCTCAAAAGAGAGGGGGGAGAGAGAGCTCAAAAGAGAGGGGGGGAGAGAGAGTGCACAAAAGAGGGGGAGAGAGAGTGCAAAAGAGAGGGGGAGAGAGCGCAAAAGAGAAGGGGGAGAGAGCGCAAAAGAGGGGAAGAGAGAGTGCAAAAGAGGGGAAGAGAGAGCAAAAGAGAGGGGTAGAGAGAGCAAAAGAGAGGGGAAGAGAGAGCAAAAGAGAGGGGGGAGAGCAAAAGAGAGGGGGAGAGAGAGCAAAAGAGAGGGGGGGGAGAGAGAGCGCAAAAGAGGGGGGGAGAGAGAGCAAAAGAGAGGGGGGGGAGAGAGAGAGAGCGCAAAAGAGGGGGGGAGAGAGAGAGCAAAAGAGGGGGGAGAGAGCAAAAGAGGGCGAGAGAGAGCAAGAGGGGGGAGAGAGCAGATGAGTGGGGGAAGAGAGAGAGCGAGCAAAAGAGGTGGGAGAGAGAGAGCAAAAGAGGGGGGAGAGAGAGCACAAGAGGGGAGAGAGAGCAAAAAAGGGGAGAGAGAGAGAGCAAAAGAGGGGGGGAGTGCAAAATAAGGGGGAGAGAGAGAACTCAAAAGAGAGGGGGGAGAGAGAGAGAGCGCAAAAGAGAGGGGGGAGAGAGAGGGAGCAAGGGTTGGAACCGCGGTACCTAAAAAATTTGCCCGTGTACATGGGCTTTAGGACTAGTGTTTAATAAAGTATTAGTAATGTCCTCTAGGCCTGCAGCCGATTTCAACAGAAATAAAGTGTCTTCACTTACACTATTTCCATCTACAGGGGAGGAGAGTCCACGGCTTCATTCATTACTGTTGGGAATTAAGAACCTGGCCACCGGAGGAGGCAAAGACACCCCAGCCAAAGGCTTAAATACCTCCCCCACTTCCCTCATCCCCCAGTCATTCTTTGCCTTTCGTCACAGGAAGATGGCAAAGGAGTGCCGGAATTTCGGAGTAGTCACTTATGGAGGGTAGTACTCTTCGCTGTGGGACTGGAGTTTTAAGTAGTCCTGTCAGCCTCTTAGTGAGAGTCTAGGCGAAAGTTAGAGTCCGGAGATGCAGGGAGAGTCTTTCTGCGAAACCATCCTGACTCATATTAACAGCTCCATAAGCAATCAGCGTTGATGAGTTTCGCTGCCTGCTATCTTCACTCAAGTCCATGTCAAGGGCGAGGCTACTAACCTGTCACACTTGAAGGGCCGTGTTTCTGTTCCACAGCGTAGATTCTGGTAAGATCGTTTCATTTTTTCATTAATAATGATAACATAGAAGACAGGGTCACAGTGTGGCGCCTTTTTATCTTTACAGAATCAAGGGTTAATATTCCTGCAAGGGGGATTATGGAACAGGGGGGGATTTATACATGATATTGTTTATTGTGTCACTGCTGCGTTATGTGCGAGATGAGGCTCTGGCAATGTGTGGAACTTTCAGGTTACTTGCGGAAACTTACGCGGCCATTTTTGGCTTGTTTTTCCCTAGTGCAGGGGTGGTCCTGCCAGGCATTCCATGTGACTGGGTGTGGCTAGCTATCCTTCCTGTTGATCTGTGGTGCAGGAGACATAGCGGTTTCTGTAGTCCGGGTCCTAGGAGGTGTTGAGTGCCCCGGCCATTGGTGGTATAAAGGTGCCTTTTTAATAAATAAAGTTAGTCTAACCAAGCGCGCAAGCGATGGAGGAATCTGACACATTGGAAGGCTCTCCTTCCTTAATTAAGTCTCATTCCTGTGTTTATTGTGAGGGGATTTTGGTAGATCAGCCTTCCCAACTATGTTCCACATGCCTTGATAAATGTCAGGTTTTTTTCCCTGTTTTGTTTGCCATGTGCTTCTGGCAGCCATTTTACTCACCTCTCTTGCTAACTCTGGTGCATACTGTGTGATGCTGCTCATTTCCTGCACTTCCTTTTATGGCCAGACTGGTGTACATCATCCGTGTGAGACAGGATGCAGTCTCAGAATTGTGATGTCATGACTTATTATTTAAAGGGCCTCTGTTCAGTATGTTTTGCCCTTGCGTTGTCTCAGACCTGTTTGTGAGAGCTCCTGTGTATTACCTGGCTGTCTGACGTCCCTCCTGGTTCCTGATCTCTAGCTTGTTCCTGACTCTGCTGTTCTCCTTGTTCCTGATTCCGGCTCGTCTGACTACTCGCTTTGGCTCCTGACTCGGCTCGTCTGACTACTAGCTCTGGTTTTGATTCCTGGCTTGTTATTTGACTTGTGGACTTTTTATTATTTCTTGCTATTAATAAAGGTGTGATTATTTTTGCACTTCTCGTCTCAGTCTGATTCCTGGCACCCTGACATTATGCAAGGGCCATGAATCCTGATGGTGCTAATAATCCACCTTTATTTGCCATAATTTCCAGGATGGATGAACAGGATCACCGCTTAGATCAATATGCACTAGCCCTGCAAACCCTGCTGACTCGCACTGCACATTTGGACCAAAGTGTCCCGCAAGTTATGGCTGCTCCTGTTTCCGCTGCTGCACCAAGTCCTACCAGGAGCATGTCCGGTTCTGCACCTCTACCTCAGCTAATCAGTGCAGAGGGTTTTTGAACCAGGTGGGCATTTACTTTGAGATGTTACCTCAGGTGTTTCCCTCTGACAGAGCTAAGGTGGGATTTCTCATCTCATTACTCTCTGACACAGCTCTTGCCTGGGCTAATCCCTTGTGGGAGACTAATAAACCTGTGATTTCAAATTACCCTGAATTTGTGGCCTCCTTTCAAAGGGAATTTGATGTTCTGGCTCGCTCCTCCTCTGCTGCTAAATGACTCATGTCCATTCAGCAAGGTACAAGATCTGTTGCTCAGTATGCCATTGATTTCCGTACGCTTGCCGCAGAGGTAGGTTGGAACAATGAAGCCCTTGTTGCCGCTATTTTTCATGGGCTCTCTGATGCGATTAAAGACGAACTTGCTGCCAGAGATTTACCAGAAGATCTCGAGACATTGGTGTCTTTTTTGATCCTAATTGACATCAGACTAAGTGAGAGGCCCTCTGTCAAGGAGCGCTTGCGGAAGCTTCCTGTTCAGTTGTCTCCTACGTGTTCGTTCCCACCCATGCCTCCCTCTCCTCCCATGCCTCCTGGTCCTGAGTCACCAGGTACTGCTGAGCCAATGCAGTTGGGATTCATGCATCTCTCCGAGGCGGAGAGGACCTTTAGGAGGAGGGAGGGGCTCTGCCTCTATTGTGGGTTACAGGGCCACCTTTTGAAGACGCTCACACCTAAGGTCCTGTCGGGGGCAGACCTTGGGTGGTTTATCCTCATCCCCGGAACCACTAAAGGAGAAACCTTTGGTCACTGTTGTCCTTTCCTGGGTGGACTCCTCCATAGTCACCCAGGCTCTTGTTGACTCCGGTGCTGTGGGCTATTTCATTGACAGTGCTTTTGTATCAAAACACTCCATTCCTGTTTTGCCTCAGTCCGTTCTGCTTGCTATTGAGGCCATTGATGGCAGGCCCCTTCAGCCCGCACTCGTTACTCACGAAACTGCTCCGTTATCCATGGCTGTTAGGGCTCTCCATTTTGAAACCCTCCAGTTCCAGGTGATAAACTCTCCGCATTTTTCGGTTGTTCTGGGTTATCCCTGGCTCCAAAAGCACAATCCCAGTCTCGACTGACGCAGGTCTGAAATTTTATCGTGGTCTCTGCAATGTATTTCCACTTGTCTTCGGAAACCAATTAAAGTCTTGTGCACTTCTTCAGTATCTCAATTGCCAGAGGAGTACCGAGAGTTCCTAGACGTTTTTGACAAGGTGCGTGCTGGTACGTTGCCTCCTCACCGGTCTTACGATTGTGCCATAGACTTGCAACCCGGAGCCATTCCTCCTCGGGGCCGGGTTTACCCTCTGTCTGTTGCTGAGAATTGTGCTATGGAGGAGTATGTTGCCAATGCTCTGTCGCGGGGGATCATCTGCAAATCCTGCTCTACTGCAGGGGCTTTCTTCTTCTTTGTTAAGAAAAGGGTGGCGAGTTCAGACCATGCATCGATTATAGGGGTCTTAATCATCTTACCATTAAGAATGCTTACCCTATTCTGCTCATTACGGAACTCTTTGACTGCCTCAAGGGAGCTACGGTCTTTACTAAACTTGATTTGAGGGGATCAATGGAAAACAGCATTTAACACCAGGAGCGGGCATTATGAGTATCTTGTAATGCCCTTTGGCCTATGTAATACTCTTGCTGTTTTCCTACAAAAAATGTTGCAACAGTGTGTTGTGGTGTACTTGGACAACATCCTCATACACTCACCCACACTTGAGGCTCATCGTTCTGATGTTACACGGGTTCTTTAGAGACTACGTGAGAACGGCCTGTTTTGTAAACTCGAGAGACTCAAGTAACCTTCCTAGGTTATGTTATCTCCGTTGCAGGGTTCTCCATGGATCCTGACAAGTTATCTGCAGTTCTGCAGTGGCCTCGCCCAGTTGGTCTTCAGTCTATTCAACGTTTTTTGGGGTTCGCCAATTACTATAGAAAGTTTATTGAAAACTTTTCTTCCTGGGTCAAACCTATCACAGACATGACCCATAAAGAGAATGATCCACTCCATTGGTCACCCCATTGGTCACCTACTGCCATTAAGGCCTTTGATAGTCTTAAGACTGCCTTTGCTGCCGCTCCAGTTCTGGCTCATCCTAACCCTGTCCTGCCTTTCGTTCTTGAGGTCGATGCATCTGAGACTGGAGTAGGTGCCCTCTTGTCTCAACGTCCTACGCCTGACGGTTCCTTGCATCCGTGTGGTTTCTTCTCTAAGAAATTGTCTCCAGCGGAGTGCAATTATGAAATTGGCGACAGGGAATTACTGGCTATAATTTTGGCACTCAAGGAATGGAGGCATCTTCTCAAGGGTACTAGAGTGCCAGTGCTCATTCTTACTGACCACAAGAATTTAACTTATCTATCTGAAGCAAAACGTTTATCACCCCGACAGGCCAGATGGGCGCTATTTTTGTCTTGGTTTAATTATGTGGTCTCCTACCTGCCTGGTAGTAAGAATGTTAGGGCTGATGCCCTCTCTCGACAATTTTCCCCTCTGTCCAAAGAGGAGTCTGTAACTACTCCAGTTATACCATATTTTGGCTACCATACATACTAATTTGACTTCTTCCTTGGGGGAGGAGATCCTGGCTACACAAACCAATGCACCTCCTGAGAAACCTAGTGGTAAGTGCTTTGTTCTTGAGAAACTTCGAACTAAATTTTTGTACACTTACCACTATCCTGAAGCCGCAGGTCACCAATGCAAGAACCAAATTATTTGGTCTGTCACTCGACAATTCTGGTGGCCAGGTCTTCATTTTGATGTTGCTGCGTATGTTGCCTCCTGCTCAGTTTGTGCACAGAATAAGACTCCTCGACATCTTACTGTTGGTTTTCTTCAACCTATTGCTAATGGTGAGTGTCCTTGGACACATCTTTCCATGGACTTCATTGTCGAGCTCCCTGTTTCCAATGGCAATATTGTTATCCTTATGGTGGTTGACCGTTTTTCTAAAATGTCACATTGCATTCCATTGAAGAAGTTGCCTACCGCTCAGGAGCTTGCTTCAATTTTTGCCCGGGAGGTCTTTCGTTTACATGGGTTACCCAAGGAGATAGTGTCGGACCGGGGTAGCCAGTTTGTCTCCAGATTTTGGCGTTCCTTTTGTGCTCAAATGGGGATCCAGCTTTCCTTCTCCTCGGCATATCACCCTTAATCTAATGGGGCTGCAGAATGGTCTAATCAAGCTCTGGAACAGTTCCTCCATTGCTATGTCTCAGATCACCAAAATAATTGGTTGCCTTGGGCAGAGTTTGCTCGTAATAGTGCTATTAATGCTTCCTCCAAGTTATCCCCATTCATGGCGAATTATGGGTTTCAACCATCCTTGTTGCCCGATTCATTCATGTCTCAGGGTATTCCGGCTTTGGAGGAGCATCTCCAGCAACTCCTTTCCACGTGGATGACGATTTAGGATTGCCTTCATCGTTCTATGCAGCGCCAAAAGTTCCAGGCTGATTGTAGGCGTTTAGAAAGTGATCCATGCCTAACCACGTTCTGCTAAGCGCAAGCGTAGAGGTTTATCATAGCGGCCCGGCCCAGGGTTTGTCCTCGCCGATGGAAGATCCAGAGGCTCTATACGATGACGAGGCCCACTCCGATTCTTCGGAGGAGGCCCCTTCTGGGTCGGAGTCCGTGTCATCTAAACCTCCGGCGGCGGAGGAGTCTGGTTATAGGTTTAGGATGGAGAATTTGCGCTGCTTCGGCAGGTGCTTGCTACTCTGGATGTTCTGGAACCCAAGATACCGGAGGAACCTGTGATTACTAAGCTTGACAAGGTATACAAGGACAGGGTTGTGCCTCAGTCTTTCCGGGTTCCCGTTAAGATGGCTAATATTATTAAGAACGAATGGGAGCGATTAGGTACTTCCTTTTCCCCTTCTTCTACCTTTAAAAAACTGTTCCCTGTTTCGGACTCTCAGCTTGAGCTGTGGGGAACCATCCCTAAGGTGGATGGGGCTATCTCTATGCTCGCGAAGCGGACGACTATTCCCCTTGAGGATAGTTCGTTGTTTAAAGAGCCCATGGATAAAAAGCTGGAAAACATGTTGAGAAAGATGTGTTGAGAAAGATGTTTCAGCACACAGGGTTTGTTTTTGAGCCACCAGCGGCCATTGCAGTGGTCGCTGGAGCTGTGACATATTGGTGTGAATCCCTGTGTGAAATGGTTGAGGGGGAGACATCCATCGTTGTGATACAGGAGAAGATTAAGGCGCTGAAGATCTCCAATTCTTTCATCTGTGATGCCAATATGCAAATTATTTGCCTGAATGCTAAGGTGTCAGGTTTATCTGTTTTAGAGTGCAGGGCTCTGTGGCTAAAATCTTGGTCTGCGGACATGACCTCTAAAGCGAGGCTGTTGTCCCTGCCTTTTAAAGGAAAGATCCTGTTCGGTCTAGGATTGGATTTGATTATATCCACGATTACGGGAGGCAAGGGAGCCTTCCTACCACAGGATAAGAAGGCTAAGCCTAAAGGATCTACTTTTCATCCCTTTCGCGTGGATAAGGCCCAGCGCCAGCAACCCACAAAAAAGCGGACCAGTCCAAGGGATCTTGGAAGACGGCTCAATCTTGGAACAAGTCTAAACAGAGCAAGAAGCCCTCCGCTCGGCATGAAGGGGCGGCCCCCGACCGGTCTCCGGATCACGTAGGGGGCAGATTATCTCTATTCTCAGATGCATGGTTGCAGGACATTCAGGACCCTTGGGTTCTAGAGGTGGTCTCCCAGGGTTACAGGATAGGGTTCAGATCCCATCCGCCCGGGGGCAGATTCCTCCTGTCAAACCTGTCTTCAAGACCAGAGAAGAGAGGCCTTTCTAGAGTGTGTGAGGGATCTCGCCTCTCTCTGGGTTATCGTACCAGTACCCCTAGCAGAAAAGGGGCTAGGGTACTATTCCAACCTTTTTGTGGTCCCAAAGAAAGAGGGCACGTTCCGCCTAATTCTGGACCTAAAGTGTTTAAACAAGTTTCTGAGTGTTCCATCGTTTAAAATGGAAATGATCAGATCTATTCTGCCCCTAGTTCAAGAGGGACAGTTCATGACAACTGCCAAATCACAGGGACCACTTCAGGTTCCTAAGATTTGCATTTCTAGACCAACACTTCCAGTTTGTGGCCCTTCCTTTTGGTCTGGCGACTGCCCAGAGAGTCTTCACGAAGGTTCTGGGGGCACTGCTTGCAGTGGCCAGATCCAGGGGCATTGCTGTGGTGCCTTACCTGGATGACATACTCGTTTAGGCACTGTCGCTCAGCCTCGCAGAGGATCATTCAAGGGCTCTTCTTCTGCTCCAATCTCATGGTTGGAAGATCAGCTCAGGAAAGAGTTCCCTGGTTCCCAGCAACAGGGTGGAGTTCATGAGCATGATAATAGACTCTATGTCCATGAAGATATTTCTCACAGATCAGTGGCGCAGGAAGCTTGCGTCCACCTGTCTTGCCCTTCAGTCCTTCACAAGCCTGTTGGTGGCTCAATGTATGGAGGTGATAGGTCTCATGGTGTCAAGCATAGATGTCATCCCATTCACCAGGTTCCATCTCAGACCTCTTCAATTGTGCATGTTGAGACAGTGGAATGGCGATCATTCAGATCTATCACAGCTGATATACATGGATGCTCGGACTCGGAACTCCCTCTCTTGGTGGATCCATCCGGAGTAACTGTCCATGGGGACATCCTTCTTGCGACCGTCCTGGGAGATTGTGACCAAGGACGCCAGTCTGACAGGATGGGGAGCTGTTTGGGGTGCCAGGATAACACAAGGAAAGTGGTCCAGGGAGGAGTCTCTCCTTCCGATCAACATCCTAGAACTATGAGCGATTACAATGCTCTGAAGGCATGGCCTTCTCTAGAGTCGGTCAGTTGCATCAGATTCCAGACCGACAACATTACTTTGGTGGCTTACATCAACCATCAGGGGGTACGAGGAGCTTCCTTGCGATGAGGGAGGTGTCTCGGATTCTGGAGTGGGCGGAGTCCCATGACTGCTCACTCTCAGCGATTCACATTCCATGTGTGGACAACTGGGAAGCGGACTTTCTCAGCGGACAATCCTTCCATCCGGGGGAATGGTCTCTTCACCCAGAGGTGTTTGCAGAGATTTGTCACAGATGTGGAGCGCCGGAGATAGATATCATGGCGTCCCGAGGTCCAGGGATCCCCAGGCGGAGCTGATAGATGCCTTAGTGGTTCCTTGGGGATTCAGCCTAGCTTACATTTTTCCACCGTTACCACTTCTACCTCACATAGTGGCACGCATCAAACAGGAGCAGGCCCTGACCATTCTGATTGCTCCTTCGTGGCCGCGGAGGACGTGGTTTGCGGATCTGATGGGGATGTCAACCTCTCCGCTGTGGAGGTTACCCTGTCGCAGGGATCTGCTGTCACGGGGCCCTTTTCAACATCGCAATCTAGATTCTCTGAGGCTGACTGCGTGAAGATTGAACGCATAGTCTTGGCCAAGAGAGGCTTTTCCGAAAGTGTGATCGATACTCTAATTCAAGCAAGGAAGCCAGTCACTCGTCGCATCTACCATAAGGTGTTGAGGACTTACTTGTCCTGGTGTGAGAAGCATAGATATCCTTGGCATAAGGTGAAGGTATCCAGAATTCGGTCTTTTCTCCAAGATGGTTTGGAGAAGGGTCTTGCCGCTAGTTCCTTCAAGGGACAGATTTCGGCATTATCAGTTTTGTTGCATAGGAGCCTTGCTGACCTTCCTGACATTCAATCTTTTGTTCAGGCTCTGTCTAGAATCAGGCCTGTCTTTAGACAGTCGGCTCCACCTTGGAGCTTAAACTTAGTCCTTAAGGTTTTGCAGAGGGTTCCGTTTGAATCTATGCATTCCATAGACATTAAGATTCTGTCTTGGAAGGTTCTCTTCCTGTTGGCTATTGCATCGGCACGCAGAGTATCTGAACTAGCTGCCTTGCAATCTGTTCCTCCTTATTTGGTGTTTCATGCAGATAAGGCTGTACTTCGCACTGGGTTGGGGTTTCTCCCCAAGGTGGTGTCTAACCGTAACATCAATCAGGAAATAGTTGTTCCTTCTTTGTGTCCTAACCCTTCTTCTTCAAAGGAGAGGTTACTTCATAACTTGGATGTGGTTCGTACCTTGAAGTTCTATCTTCAGGTTATGAAGGATTTCAGGCAGTTTACATCTCTTTTTGTTGTGTATTCTGGGAAGCACAAGAGGCAAAGGGCCTCTGCTACTTCTTTGTCTTTTTGGTTGAGGAGCTTGATTTGCTTGGCTTACGAGACAGCGGGACATAAGCCTCCTCAGAGGATCACGGCTCATTCAACTAGAGCTGTGGCTTCGTCTTGGGCCTTCAAGAAAGAGGCCTCTATGGAGCAAATTTGTAAGGCGGCTACCTGGTCCTCCTTACACACTTTTTTGCTTCTGTGGAAGCTGTTTTAGGGAGAAAGGTTTTGCAGGCTGTGGTGCCCTCAGATTAGGGTCCGCCTTTTGCCCTCCCGGTTTCATTTAGTGTCCTCTAGAGCTTGGGTATATGTTCCCAACAGTAATGAATGAAGCCGTGGACTCTCCTCCCCTTTAGATGGAAAACATAAATTATGCTTACCTGATAATTTCATTTCCATCGAGGGGAGGAGAGTCCATGGCTCCCACCCGTATCTCCAATGGGCGGACCTAAATTTATCTTCTAGCACCGTTTATACCCTGATATTTCTCCTACTGTTCCTTGTTCTCTCGGGCAGAATGACTGGGGGATGATGGAAGTGGAGGAGGTATTTAAGCCTTTGGCTGGGGTGTCTTTGCCTCCTCCTGGTGGCCAGGTTCTTAATTCCCAACAGTAATGAATGAAGCCGTGAACTCTCCTCCCCTCGATGGAAATTAAATTATCAGGTAAGCATACTTTATGTTTTTATAACTTTTTTGCTATTCACATATTCATATTTGCAAGTTGAATTCCTCATTTAGCGGCACATTGTTGCAGAACAGAGAGCGCAAACTCATAACTTAACTGCAGGTATATCTGTGGTAATGAATAAAAACATAATAATCTTTTTATCTGTATAACCTATGGGTATTTCACTCTTTCCTGGGTGGCCTTTCTTTATTACATTCACTTCATGTATATGTCTTGCTTGGCTGTCTCTCTCTTTTTACTTAGAGTCTCTCTCCTTCTTGGCTGCTAAGTGTTACAGGGGTGACATCTTGCTGCTCCCAGTATTTCATGGGTAATGCCTTCCTGCATCTCAGTACCACAGGAGTAAAGCCTTCCTGCCCTTAGCACTTCAGGGGTAATGCCTTCCTGCATCTCAGTACCCTAGGAGTAAAGCCTTCCTGCCCTTAGTACTTATGGGGTAATGCCTTCCTGCATCTCAGTACCATAAGAGTAAAGCCTTCCTGCCCTTAGTACTTATGGGGTAATGCCTTCCTGCATTTTAGTACTCCAGGAGTAAAGCCTCCCTGCCATTAGTACTTATGGGGTAATGCCTTCCTGCATCTCAGTACCACAGGAGTAAAGCCTTCCTGTCCTTAGTACTTATGGGGTAATGCCTTCCTGCATCTCAGTACCACAGGAGTAAAGCCTTCCTGCCCTTAGTACTTATGGGGTAATGCCTTCCTGCATCTCAGTACCATAAGAGTAAAGCCTTCCTGCCCTTAGCACTTCAGGGGTAATGCCTTCCTCCATGTTAGTACCACAGGAGTAAAGCCTTCCTGTCCTTAGTACTTATGGGGTAATGCCTTCCTGCATCTCAGTACCCTAGGAGTAAAGCCTTCCTGCCCTTAGTACTTATGGGGTAATGCCTTCCTGCATCTCAGTACCATAAGAGTAAAGCCTTCCTGCCCTTAGTACTTCAGGGGTAATGCCTTCCTGCATTTCAGTACCCTAGGAGTAAAGCCTTCCTGCCCTTAGTACTTATGGGGTAATGCCTTCCTGCATCTCAGTACCATAAGAGTAAAGCCTTCCTGCCCTTAGTACTTCAGGGGTAATGCCTTCCTGCATTTCAGTACCATAGCCTTCCTGCCCTTAGCACTTCAGGGGTAATGCCTTCCTCCATGTTAGTACCACAGGAGTAAAGCCTTCCTGTCCTTAGTACTTATGGGGTAATGCCTTCCTGCATCTCAGTACCCTAGGAGTAAAGCCTTCCTGCCCTTAGTACTTATGGGGTAATGCCTTCCTGCATCTCAGTACCATAAGAGTAAAGCCTTCCTGCCCTTAGTACTTCAGGGGTAATGCCTTCCTGCATCTCAGTACCACAGGAGTAAAGCCTTCCTGTCCTTAGTACTTATGGGGTAATGCCTTCCTGCATCTCAGTACCATAAGAGTAAAGCCTTCCTGTCCTTAGTACTTCAGGGGTAATGCCTTCCTGCATCTCAGTACCACAGGAGTAAAGCTTTCCTGTCCTTAGTACTTATGGGATAATGCCTTCCTGCGTCTCAGTACCACAGGAGTAAAGCTTTCCTGTCCTTAGTACTTATGGGGTAATGCCTTCATGCATCTCAGTATCATACGAGTAAAGCCTTCCTGCCCTTAGTACTTCAGGGGTAATGCCTTCCTGCATCTTAGTACCACAAGAGTAAAGCCTTCCTGCCATTAGTACTTATGGGGTAATGCCTTCCTGCATCTCAGTACCATAAGAGTAAAGCCTTCCTGTCCTTAGTACTTATGGGGTAATGCCTTCATGCATCTCAGTACCCCAGGAGTAAAGCCTTCCTGCCCTTAGTACTTATGGGGTAATGCCTTCCTGAATCTCAGTACCATAAGAGTAAAGCCTTCCTTCCCTTAGTATTTCAGGGGTAATGCCTTCCTGCTGTAATGCTCGTGGGATACTCCTCTATCAGACGGAACTCGGCCAGTAGTATTGTTATCCCAGCGGCGAGCCGGAATGATGGGGAATATCCCTAAGCAGAGTAGGTTTGCAAGATGAGATAAATGGCACTCACCACAGGCAGGACAGCCCTTGGCAGCAACAGGCAGGAAACCAGAGACAAACCACTAGGATGGTCAGGCAGGCAAGGTTCGGCAACAGTAAGGTAGTCCAGGGGTAAACAACTAGGATGATCAGGCAGGCAGGGTTCGGCAACAGTAAAGTAGTCCAGGGGTAAACCACTAGGATGGTCAGGCAGGCAGGGTTTGGCAACAGTGAGGCAATCCAGGGCGGATAGGGGTTAACAGGTAGAGTGGTCAGACAAGCAGAGTTCAGCAGCAGACGTTACTTACATAGGTGCAGGATTAGCACCACAGGAGATCCGGACCGGCTTCTGCAGGAGGAAGCGGACCCCCCCCCCTAGTCAATGAGCAGACAACAGGCGCCGTGTCCCTAGCAACAGCTAGTGTTGCACGGCGCAACAAAGCTTCCCTCTCAAGGGTTCCCTCCGAGAACCCGAGTCGGCCTCAAAGGATGAGCAGCATGGAATCTAGAGACCAAGGATGGAGCATGCACATCACGGGCAGGAACCCAGGAATGATCTGCCACAGAGTAACCCTTCCAATGTACCAGATACTGCAGTTGTCTGCGCCTGTATCTGGAGTCCAGGATCTTAGCAAACTCATATTCAGGGTCACCATGGACTAGGAGTGGAGAAGGAGGAGCTTGGAGCTGGGTATATCTGTTCCTGATGTAAGGCTTGAGTAGTGAGATATGGAAGACTGGGTGTATGCGCAGAGTTTTGGGCAAAGGCCACTTTGTAGGCAACAGGAGACTTTGTAAGGACCAATAAATCTAGGCCCCAATTTGTGACAGGGTTGACGTAGACGAATGTGTTGAGTAGAGACCCAAACACGTTCACCCTCTGAGAGGGCACATACAGAAGCTCTATGACAATCAGCAAACTTCTTATATCTAGAGACAGCTGAATGTAGCTAAGAGCGAATACGTTGCCAATGGGTGGTGAGTTCAGTAACGTGTCGGTCTGCAACAGGAACCCCAGTGGACTGAGCAGAAAGAGGGAAGACAGAAGGTTGATACCCTGCTGCGGCTTAAAATGGAGAACATTGAAGAGAAGAGTGCCAATGAGTGTTTCTTGCCAGCTCCGCTAGGGGTAACAACTCGGACCAGTTGGTATGGAGAGCGTTGACAAAGGCTCTAAGATAAGCCTCAAGATCCTGGTTTACTCTCTCAGTTAGACCATTGGTCTGAGGATGGTAGCCAGAAGACAAGGAAAACGTGGTTCCAATCAACTTACAAAAGGCTCTCCAAAAGGTAGAAATGAATTATGGACCTCTGTCGGAAACAATATTCACAGGAATGCCATGGAGTCTTACCACATGCAGAAGGAAAAGAGATGATAATTCTTGGGCAGAAGGCAGTTTTGTTATGGGTACAAAATGAGCCAGTCTGGAAAAGCGATCTACCCCAACCCAGATTACTGTATGGTGGTCAGAAGGTGGGAGGTCCACAATGAAGTCCATTGTTATGTGTGTCCATGGTTGTTTGGGAATGGACAATGGTTGGAGCAAGCCAGGAGGCAAGGATCGGGAAGTTTTGTTGGAAGCACAATTTATACAGGTTTTTACATAGCATTCATAGTAGACCACCATACGTGTTGGGAAAGATATGTGTTGGGAAAGATGCTTAAAAGTCCTTGTCAAACCAGGATGTCCTAAGAGTTTACTGTTATGAGCCCAGGACAGTACGGGAGTGCGTAGGTTTAGAGTTACAAAAAAATTTCGGAAGCCACGGGGGCTTCAGGAGGTTAATTGGACTGGGCATGTTGCAGCCTCTGAAAAAGGGTGGTATTCAATTGAGCAACCACAAAGGAGGGGGGTATGAGGGGGGTATGATATGTTCAATAGCGAGCATTCTGGAGAGAGTCATAGAGCTCTGTGATCAAAGGAATGGCATAGCGGTTCTTAATAGTTATGTTGTTCAAGGCCCTGTAGTCGATGCAGGGTCTGAGCCCACCATCCTTCTTACTGACAAAAAATAATCCTGCCCCAGAGGAGGAAGGGCAAATGAAGCCTTTAGCTAGATTCTCTTGGATATATTCCTCCATAGATTTGGTTTCAGCTTTGGAAAGTGGGTAAGTCCTCCCTTTAGGAAGTGGGGCTCCGGGAAAGAGGTCAATTTTGCAGTCATAGGGACAGTGGGGTGGTAGCACGTTGGCTGCCTTTTTCTCAAACACATCTGCAAAGTCCATATATACTGAGGGAAGGTTTGGAGGAGTCTGTATACTGGCTATGGGGATATGGAGTAGAGGAGTGACTTTAGCAAGGCAGGAATGGAAACAGGAGGCACCCCAGGAGGCCAGTTGTCCTTCAGCCCAGCCGAACTGTGGATTGTGTATATGAAGCCAAGGAAGACCAAGGATGACAGGCTGTGCTGGAGAATGAATGACCTTGAACTGCAGCTGTTCGGTATGAAGGACTCCCACAGTCAGGGTCAGGGGTTCTGACTCAAAATGGATCAACCCTGAACCAAGGGGGGTGCCATCCAGAGTAGTTATTTTGAGACAATGTCTTTTCTACAGAAGAGGCAAGCCAGCTTGAATCATAAAATGGTGATCCAGAAAGTTTCCAGCTGCCCCTGAATCAATGAAGGCTTGAGTGTGGACAGTGTTCTGGAGAAAGGTAAGGGTTACAGGTACCAGAATCCGAGTGGAGTGAGGGGATTTAGTAGAGATTATGCTTAAAGGTACCCCAGTGTTATCCCCTAAGCATTGGCTTTTCACGGCCGAAGGTCACAGTCCTTAAGTTGGTGGGTGTTAGACCCACAATAAAAGCATAGTCTCAATCTCCTTCTTCTCTGTCTTTCAGATTCTGAAGGTTTGAAGGAGGAGAGATCCATGGGTTCCTCCACTGGGGTAACTGGAGCTGTTGAAGGGGTAGAGGATACTGCTGAACTCGGACGAATAGGAGGACAGGAGGGAAGCACCCTCCTAGTTCTGTCTTTTTCAGCTTGTCTCTCCTGGAAGCGAGAGTCCAGACTGATACAAAGTGTTATAAAGTCATCCAAAGTAGAAGGAACATCACGATAAGTGAGTTCATCTTTGATGCGTTCATGCAGACCCCTCCTAAAGGCTGCAATCCCAAGTGGTTTCAAGTGCCAAGGTGCGAAACTTGATGGCAAATTGTGCCACCATTCTATTGTCCTGGCATAGGCCTAGGAGAGAAAATCCTGCAGCAGAGGTACGGCCAGAAGTCCCAAAGACAGAAGATAATGCAGAAATAAAAGCATTGGCATCATGCAGGAGTGGAGCGTTTTGTTCCAAAAGGGGAGAGACCCAGGCTAGAGCCTTGTCTTTCAGTAAGGAAATTATAAAGATGACCCTTGACGGGTGAGACTAAAAGGTGTGAGGATCATTGCAGAAGTGCAGCCTGCATTGGTTAAGAAAACCCCTGCAATCAGTAGTACCTCAGGCAATGGTATCCGGGGTATACTTCCAGAAGCAGAGGAGGTACTAGGAGCAGAGACTGGCGGTAGAACAACAGGGGCGGTATTCCTCACTGTAACTAGTAAAGAGAGTTGAGCGGTTATAGCCTTTAGCTTGTAATCCATATTCTGCAACTGTGTGGTATGGGTTCCCAACATCTGTCCCTGAAGATAAACTGCTCGTGCCACCTCATCTGGCTTCATGGCCCAAGTATAATGTAATGCTCGTGGGATACTCCTCTATCAGAGCGAACTCTTTCTTTCTTTCAGACCGAACTATTTCTTGCTTGGCTATCTCTCTCTTTTTACTTAGAGTTTCTCTCCTTCTTGGCTGCTAAGTTTTACAGGGGTGACATCTTGCTGCTCCCAGTATTTCAGGGGTAATGCCTTCCTGCATCTCAGTACCACAGGAGTAAAGCCTTCCTGTCCTTAGTACTTATGGGGTAATGCCTTCCTGAATCTCAGTACCATAAGAGTAAAGCCTTCCTTCTGTTTGTATTTCAGGGATAATGCCTTCCTGCTGTAATGCTCGTGGGATACTCCTCTATCAGACCAAACTCAGCCAGTAGTCTTGTTATCGCAGCGTCGAGCCGGAATTATGGGGAATATCCCAGAGCAGAGTAGGTTTGCAAGATGAGATAAATGGCACTCACCACAGGCAGGACAGTCATTGGTGGCAACAGGCAGGAAACCAGAGACAAACCACTAGGATGGTCAGGCAGGCAAGGTTCGGCAACAGTAAGGTAGTCCAGGGGTAAATCACTAGGATGATCAGGCAGGCAGGGTTCAGCAACAGTAAGGTAGTCCAGGGGTAAACCACTAGGATGGTCAGACAGGCAGGGTTTGGCAACAGTGAGGCAATCCAGGGCAGATAGGGGTTAACAGGTAGAGTGGTCAGACAAGCAGAGTTCAGCAGCAGTATCAATCCAGCAGACAAATCAATAACACCCAGGAGAACAGTAAGTAACACTTATACTTGGGCAGTGATAGGTAGGACTGACGTTACTTACATAGGTGCAGGATTCGCGCCACAGGAGATCCGGACCGGCTTCTGCAGGAGGAAGCGTGCAGCGATGACATCACTGCCGCACGCAGAGAGGAGCCGACTCCCCCCTAGGCAACAAGCAGACAGCAGGCGCCGCTATCTCAGTACCCCAGGAGTAAAGCCTTCCTGCCCGTAGTACTTATGGGTAATGCCTTTCTGCATCTCAGTACCACAGGAGTAAAGCCTTCCTGCTCTTAGTATTTCAGGTGTAATGCTTCCCTGCATCTCAGTACCACAGTAGTAAAGCCAGCAATGGTAACACCTTCCTTTCTGCAGTAAATAGTAGTATAAATAAATTATAGATTAAAATTTGTTCAGAAATTATCTCTGTTTTTGCACAATCCAGTAGACCTAGTAACTGCAGACTTGGCTGTGTGATTGGTTCAAATGTGTATAAGAAGCCAACAGGATTATGATTGGAGACCATTTTGTAAACATGGGTTAAAGGACCATTATCTTATCGCAGGTACCAACTCTCCTGTAACTCAATACGACCCAGGTACTTTCTGATGCTTCTTATGGGGCCGCCACTAATGAAATGATCTTCTGCTAAATGATGGCTAACTTTTACATTCTCATTTTTTCCTTCTGAATCAGTCTGTTCTGGTCTAAACAAATAGTAGAAAATAATCTGTTTTGATCCCTCCAGGCTATTCCTACTTATGATATCCTGATGCAAATGGAGTACTTAGATATGGTGATCCAGGAAACCCTTAGGTTGTACCCCCCAGCAGGTCGTCTGGAAAGGGTTTCCAAGCAAAATGTTGAGATTAATGGAGTTACCATTCCAAAGGGGACAATCACCATGATTCCTGCTTTTGTTCTGCACAAGGACCCTGAGTACTGGCCAGAACCAGAAGAGTTCCGCCCTGAAAGGTAACAACATTAGAGGCCAACAATAGATCCTCCCATATGAATGGTTTATAATCCACAAGTACCCATACTGTGCCGCAACACTGGTCAAGTTAAATAAATAGCACTCCTAATCTTGCGCTTATAATACAAGTTGAAATACTCAAAATAGCATAGTTCTTTACTCACAAGAAAATTTGATTTTCCTTCCTAAGATAGGGAGAGTCCACGGCTTAATTCCTTACTGTTGGGAAATACAACACCTGTCCACCAGGAGGAGGCAAAGACACCCAAGCCAAAGCCTTAAATATCCCTCCCACTTCCTTATTACCCCAGTCATTCTTTGCCTTTCATCACATTAGGAGGTGGCAGAGAAGTGGCAGAAGATTTGGAGAGTCCTGAAAAAGGGTATCTGCCCTTCGAGATAGGACTGGAGTTTTAAGTAGTCATGTCAACCTCTAAGTGAGAGTATTGATGAAAGTTAGAGTCTGGAGATACAGGGAAAGTTTTTCTGTGAAACCATCCAGACTACTGTTAATCAGTGTTGACGAGTTTCACTGCCTGCTTTCTCTCACTCAAGTCCATGTCAGAAGCGCTGCTATAAGACTGTCACACTTGAGAGGCTGTGTTCTGTTCCACAGCATGGATCCTGGAGGTAAGACTGTTTAAATTTTTACACATAAAACGCTATTACAGGGTCACAGTGTAGCTCCTCTATACCTTGATAGGATGCAGGGTTAATATCTTCTGAAGGAGGATTATTGAACAGTTGGTGTCAATTAATCAGTGTATTAAATATTTACATGCTGATTTGTGTGATTTTTTTCCTGGGCTGATAGACTGTGTGTTTTTGGCTGGAACAAACAGGTTTCACTTTCGTTTTTGAAAGTGTTGCACAGCTCCTATTACTTGCTGTACTTGTAATAACAAGGGAAGTACTGTCTTGCCCTCCATGTGACCGGGTGTGGTCTATGTTCATTTCCTCCATTCTGGCTGAGACTTGAACCTGAGGAGACCGTTTCCTCTGTTAACTTTCTGGGTCTAGGAGGTGGTGAGTGATCCAGCCATTGGGAGTATAAATGTGCAGTTTTCTAGAATAAAAAACGTTTTTATTTGTGTCCTTTTGTGGGTATAACCTGAGCTATGGAGGACTCTGACATGTTAGAAGGTACTCCTTCTGTACTAAATCATACCTGTTTATATTGTGTGGAGGCCGTGGTTTTCCCGCCCACTCAATTATGTTCCACATGCCTTAACACCTTTATAAAGTCTAAGAAGGGAGACAAGCCTGATTAGGCTCTTAGTCCCTCTGAGCCGTCTACCTCTCAGGACTCGGCGTCCTGTGAGATTACTACCCTTGCTAAATTATCCACTCCACATGCAGTTCCCCGTAGCACATCTAATCCTCCATCCTGAGGGTACCTTCTTCCTGCAGACTTTGCCGCGCAGTTACAAACGGCGGTGTCTGCGGCCCTCAGTTCATTACCTCACTCTAATAAATGCAAGAGAAAGGTTAAACATAGCTCTCCTGACCTAGAGTCATCTAAATATTTATCGGATTTAGCTATTATGTCCCAGTTATCCGATGATGAGTTAACCTCTGTAGCTTCAGAGGGTGAACTTACTGGGTTGGAGTCCTTAGCGTCTAAGCCTCCTGCTGCGGTGGAACCGTCCTTTAGATTTAAAATTGAGCACTTGCGTTTTTTATTAAAGGAGGTTCTGTCTAGGTTCTGTCTATGATACCTAAATTAGACAGAGTGTACGAAGACAGGAAAGTTCCTTTGACTTTTCCTGTGCCGGTTAAGATGGTGAACATTATTAAGAATGAATGGGAAAGAATTGGTTCTTCCTTTTGCCCCTCGTCTACTTTTAAAAAGTTGTTCCCGGTCTCGGACTCTCAACTGGATTTGTGGGGCTCCATTCCTAAGGTGGATGGTGCTATCTCTACGCTTGCTATCTCTTGAGGATAGTTCTTTGTTCAGAGAGCCGATGGATAAGAAAATGAAAACCTTTCTGAGAAAGATGTTTCAACATACGGGATTTTTGTTTCAACCGGCGGCTGCAGTTGCCACGGTTGCCGGAGCAGCTACCTACTGGTGCGACTCTTTGTCGGAACTCATTGAGGTGGAGTCTCCCCTCGAGGATATTTAAGACAGAATTAAAGTTCTGAGAATTGCTAATTATTTTATCTGTGATGCCAACATGCAAATTATTAGCCTAAATGCAAAGGCCTCTGGCTTTGCGGTCCTAGCCCGCCAGGCACTCTGATTGAAGTCTTAGTCTGTGGATATGACTTCTAAGTCCAGACTCCTTTCTCTTCCCTTCAAGGGAAAGATTTTATTTGGTTCAGGCCTGGACTCTGTTATTTCTGCGGTTACTGGAGACAAGGGTGCCATCCTACAGCAAGATAAGAAGAACAAGTCTAAGGGACGACAATCTTCTAATTTTTTTTCTGACAAATCCCAACAATAACAATCCTCCTCCAAGCCCGAGCAACCCAAGAGTACTTGGAAGCCAGCTCAGTCCTGGAATAAATCCAAGCAGAATAAGAAGCCCACCGAAAACAAATCGGCATAAAGGGGTGGCCCCCGATCCGGGATCGGATCGTGTAGGGGGCAGATTGTCTCTTTTTTCAGACCCCTGGTTCAAGGACATACAGGAATTATCGGTCCTAGAGATGGTATCTCAGGGATACAAGATAGGCTTCAAATCTCATCAGCCAATGGGCAGATTCCTTCTCTCAAATCTGTCTACCAGATCAGAAAAAGGGATGCCTTTCTAGGGTGCGTTCGGGATATATTCTCCTTAGGAGTTGTTGTCCCGGTGCCTATCAAAGAAAGAGGTTTGGGGTTTTATTCAAACCTTTTCGTGGTCCCAAAGAAGGAGGGAACTATCCACCCAATTCTGGACCTAAAGTGCTTAAACAAATTTCTCAGTGTCCCTTCCTTCAAGATGGAGACAATAAGGTCCATCCTTCCTTTAATTCAGGAAGGCCAGTTTATGACCACTATAGATCTGAATCCACAGGGAACATTTTCAGTTCCTGAGGTTTGCATTCCTGGACCAGCACTTCCAGTTCATTGCCCTTCCGTTTGGCCTAGCTATTGCTCTAAGAATCTTTACAAAGGTTCTGGGGGCTGTTCTAGCCCTTCAAAAAATCAAAAAAGGTAACACGCTCCTTGTATTAAAGATAAAACATAGCATTTATTAATCTTCATTAACCCCTTAATGACCACAGCACTTTTCCATTTTCTGTCCGTTTGGGACCAAGGCTATTTTTACATTTCTGCGGTGTTTGTGTTTAGCTGTAATTTTCCTCTTACTCATTTACTGTACCCACACATATTATATACCGTTTTTCTCGCCATTAAATGGACTTTCTAAAGATACCATTATTTTCATCATATCTTATCATTTACTATAAAAAAAAATATAAAATATGAGGAAAAAATCGAAAAAAACACATTTTTTCTAACTTTGACCCCCAAAATCTGTTACATATCTACAACCACCAAAAAACACCCATGCTAAATAGTTTCAAAATTTTATCCTGAGTTTAGAAATACCAAATGTTTACATGTTCTTTGCTTTTTTTGTAACTTATAGGGCCATAAATACAAGTAGCACTTTGCTATTTCCAAACCATTTTTTTTTCAAAATTAGGGCTAGTTACATTAGAACACTAATATCTTTCAGGAATCTCTGAATATCCATTGACATGTATATATTTTTTTTTAGTAGACAACCCAAAGTATTGATCTAGGCCCATTTTGGTATATTTCATGCCACCATTTTACCGCCAAATGCGATCAAATACAAAAAATCGTTCACTTTTTTACAAATTTTTTACAAACTTTTGGTTTCTCACTGAAATTATTTGCAAACCGCTTGTGCAATTATGGCATAAATGGTTGTAAATTCTTCTCTGGGATCCCCTTTGTTCAGAAATAGCAGACATATATGGCTTTAGCATTGCTTTTTGGTAATTAGAAGGCCGCTAAATGCCACTGCGCACCACACGTGTATTATGCCCAGCAATGAAGGGGTTAATTAGGGAGCATGTAGGGAGCATTTTGGGGTAATTTTAGCTTTAGTGTAGTGTAGTAGACAACCCCAACTATTGATCTAGGCCCATTTTGGTATATTTCATGCCACCATTTCACCGCCAAATGCAATCAAATAAAAAAAAAAACGTTAACTTTTTCACAATTTTAGGTTTCTCACTGAAATCATTTACAAACAGCTTATGCAATTATGGCACAAATGGTTGTAAATGTTTCTCTGGGATCCCCTTTGTTCAGAAATAGCAGACATATATGGCTTTGGCGATGCTTTTTGGTAATTAGAAGGCCGCTAAATGCTGCTGCGCATCACGCGTGTATTATGTCTAGCAGTGAAGGGGTTAATTATGTAGCTTGTAGGGAACTTGCAGGGTTAATTTTAGCTTTAGTGTAGAGCTCAGCCTCCCACCTGAAACATCAGACCCCCTGATGCCTCCCAAATAGCTCTCTTCCCTCCCCCACCCCACAATTGTCCCCGCCATCTTAAGTACTGGCAGAAACTCTGCCAGTACTAAAATAAAAGGTATATTTGGGCTTTTTTGAGTTTTTTTTTAGCATATTTACATATGCTGCTGTGTAGGATCCCCCCTTAGCCCCCAACCTCACAGATCCCCCCACCAAACAGCTCTCTAACCCTCCCCCTCTGCCTTAATGGGCGCCATCTTGGTCAGTTTAGAACAAAAATGTGCTTTTTTTTTAAGAAAAATCCCTTTTTCTGTAGTGTAGCTCCCCCCACACCCAAGAACAACCCCCCACCCCTCCAAGATCCCTTTTACTGAAGTTTATTTTTTTTTTAATTTGTCCCTTTTCCCCCACAGTTACAATCTAATTTTCTGTAGTATAGCGGTTCCCACCCGCTCCCGCCCCGTGCACGCGCCCGCCCGCCACCCTCTGTGCACGCGCGCGCGCCCGTGCGCGCCCCCGTCAGCTCCAGCCCCGATCCCGCCCCCCTCCACCTTATACGGCCCATCGATGGCCGCCCACCCGCCTCCCAAGTCAGCTCCCACCCACCAACGTTACCGGCCACCGATGTCCGGTGCAGAGAGGGCCACAGAGTGGCTCTCTCTGCATCGGATGGCCATGCAGGGTTATTGCAGGATGCCTCCATATCGAGGCATCACTGCAATAACCGGAAAGCAGCTGGAAGCGAGCAAGATCGCTTCCAGCTGCTTTCCACACCGAGGACGTGCAGGGTACGTTCTCAGGCATTAACTGCCTTTTTTTTGAGGACGTACCCTGCACGTCCTTGGTCGTTAAGGGGTTAAAAAAGTTATATATACAGCGGTCAAGATCTATTATTGCTAGATAGCGTGGCACACTGGCTTACGGGTTTCGGGCGTCGGCCGTAATCATAGCCTGTTGATGTGTGATGCCTGATACATTTAAAAACCCCTTGCTGGATAGTGATTGGATAAAATCTACTTAACACAATCTAGTTTGTACACTGAAAGCATCTGCACTGATTTACACTAAACATCAAGAAAGTCTATATATGTAAGGGAAATGTGTACTTAAACCTTATGCATAAAGACCCTAGTATGTGAGACTTAAATAGAGTACAGAATGTTTAAACACTGTCTACAATCTGCTAGACTAAATCTATGTGTGATTAGTTTGTTTAATAGGGTCTGTACTTTTTACTTCCAAATAGACCTGTGCACTCTTAAAACATCGTTTGTCTCACACATAAATTCTGAGCATTATTTTAAGCAATAAACAGATAAGTGGTAGGAAACATATATCCCTCAAAAACACGGCTAGATAAGATTACTTTGCATCTGTTAATACATATACAAAATACATGGGTAAATAGTCAGATGTATACATCATTTCAAGACATAAAAAGATAAAATTACCAGACCTCTATTAACACAACTGAATACACAGGTTAATATAAATACTTCAAAAGTTGTTATGCGTAATTGTTATCTAATTGAGTTTTCTGACTTACCCTCAGGAAATGCTTAATTCTTAAGATTACTAGTTATTTCATAATATACAGATTCTGGATAGAATGCATTTCCTGTAGGATAATAAGCAAAATTAATGATATAAGAGAATGTTCTGATTATAGACTAGAAAATGGTACTATTAAAAGAGTGTTGCTAAATCTGTAAAAGGGAGGGGGAGAGGGGGGGAGGAAAAAGGGATTCTTAATTAATATATGTCTGAGAGAAAACCAGATCAAGGTACTTTTACTGATAAGTTAATAGTATGAAATAAAACTCCCTAACTCAACTATTAAAGATATACAATATTCTTTAATGGCCAAATGTGCGTTTGAGCTTCTGATCTAGCCATAGTCTACATGGATATATTTTGTATGCTTAGTATGTTTATTTTGTTAATAGTGTTCACCCCAAGTTTAGCTGGTAAAAGCCAGAACATTATGGATAATATTACATAAAAAATGCCATAACATCTAAACTAGTTGATAAGGTATATATGTACTCAACTCATTCTGGGTATATCTATCTGAGCAGGTTTATCCAAATTATTCCCAAAAATTGATAATATCATACTTTGAATTGAGACCCAATGGATGTCTCGTCTGAAGTTTAAACATCCAAAATATCTCTCTTTTGGCAAGTAGTTTGTCCATGTCTCCCCCTCTGTTGGGCACTTTAACCTGTTCTATTGCGCACCATCTCATGGTATTTAGGTTTCCATCATGCAATTCAGAAAAATGTCGAACGAGGGGGGTCGAGGACTTGCCTCTCTCTAGGGTAGAAAGATGTTCTCTGATTCTTGATTTGATGTCTCTGGACGTAAGTCCTATATATTGGACATTACATCTAGTGCATCGAATCATATAGATTACATTTTTTGACATGCAGTTCATTAGTGATTTTATTGGAAAAACCTCTCCTGTAAAACAAGAAGTAAACTCCCTGGTTTTATCCATATAGTCACAGGGTTTACATTTGTTGTGTCCACAACTGTACATACCCCTACTGCTAAGCCAAGTGCTGGTGTTGCTGGCTTGTTGTTTTAACAGTGTAGGAGATAGTATGTTCCCTAAAGTTGGGCTTCTTCTGGAGCTACACCTAATTCCCTCCTTGACTAGTTCTGTTAATTTATCGTCCGCTGCCAAAAGGGGAAAATGTTTTTTGACAATCTGTGTGATCTGTTGGTATTGAGAACTATAAGTTGTCACAAAATTAACTCCTTTGAAATTTTCTTGTTTTTTCTTTTTATTTTTGAAAAGACTTTCTCTGCTTATTTTGCTACATTGTTTTCTTGCTCTGGTAATGGTGTTCTTATGGTATTCTCTCTCTTTGAGTCTAGCTACCAATTCATCCGCTTGTTTATTGTACTCTGACTCTTGCTTGCAATTGCGTTTTAGGCGAATTAATTCCCCTTTAGCTACAGCAGCCGCTGTTTGCGATGACAACTGCTCCCATGTAAAAGGGAATTTCCTGATATTGGTTTCCTGTATGTTTTGGTTGTTATTCCCTGTCCTGTACCTTTCAGTGTTAGATCAAGGTAGTTAATGTTGGTTTGTTGTAACTCAAATGTGAAGGAGAGCCCTATGGTGTTTGTGTTGAGATAGTTAACAAATTCAGGGATTTGATCATTAGACCCCCTCCATATAAAGATGAGGTCGTCTATGTACCTCTTGTACATGACTATTTCCGACTTAAACAAATTTCTATCTCCAAAGATGTGGGAGTGCTCCCACCAACCTAAAAATAGGTTGGCGTATGAGGGGGCAAATTTTGCCCCCATCGCAGTCCCACATCTCTGGAGATAGAATACCCCCTCAAAGAGAAAGAAATTGTGCGTTAAAAGAAATTCAGTTATCTTGAGTAAAAATTGCTGAAATTCCTCTGTAAATTCAGTGTAATTGTATAGAAAAAATTCAATAGCCTTCAGACCCTCCGAATGGGGTATAGAGGAGTACAGAGATACTGCATCCACTGTGATCCATTTGTATGTATCACACCACTCTATTTGTTCTGTAATTGTTATAATGTGTTTTGTATCTCGTACATATGACTGTAGTGTGGTAACTAGGGGCTGTAAGATGGAATCTAGCCATTGTGACAAATGCTCGGTCAGAGACCCTATACCACTCACAATTGGTCTGCCTTTTACCTGATGTAGGGACTTATGTGTTTTTGGCAAATGGTAAAAAAGAGGGACCTTAGGATTTTGAACCATAATGTAATTAGCTGTTTTTATGTCAAAAAACCCTCTTCAATACCCTGGTCTACAATGTGTGATAGTTCTTTAGTGTATGTTTTAGTAGGGTTGCTGGTAAGTACTGAGTAATTATCCCTATTCCCTAGTTGCCTGTTCGCTTCCTCTATGTAGTCAATTTTGTCTAATATGGTTATTGTTCCACCCTTATCAGAGTTTTTGATGACTATTTCTGTATTCTCCTGAAGACTTTTCAGTGCCTAAACTGTTTTTCCAATTTAGTTAGGTTTGATTTAGATGGTTTACTCGATGTCTTTAAAGCCAAAAGGTCAGTTTCAATCCTATTGAAAAATGTTTCAATGATGTTTCCTCTGGAATGTATTGGATAAAAATCTGACTTTGGCTTAAAAGAGGCCCCTTTATTAATTCTTTCCTGTGTTATGGCTGTGTCTAGTCCTTGTAAAGTCACTATGTCACATGATTCCTCAAAAGATAGAATATGTTCCCTTATTGATGTTCTCTCAATTATTTCAGTATCTGTGTTGTCCACAGTGTTAGTGTCTCCAAAAAAGTGTTTCTTTAGTGTAATGTTTCTGATCAATTTGTTTATGTCTATTATTGTTTGAAAGACATCAAAATCAGTGGTGGGTGAAAAAGACAAACCATACTCCAATACTTTATATTGCTCTCTCGTCAAGTTATGATGTGATAAATTTATTACATTCCCTACTTGTACTTTGTATTGGTTTTGGTAGGTCGTAACTGATACCTCTCCTGGCATTGTGTCTCCACTATATTTGGTGCAGGGGGACCTGTCTCCAAGGGAAAAACCTGATCCAATACACTTGTGTTGATATCTGTGTTGGAAGTTTTTACATTAGATGTGACATATTTGCTTTGTGTTGTAGTGGTTCTGGGTCTTACTACTTGTTGTACCTCAGATTCTGTTTGTGTTGTTGTTTTTAATATACCTGTTTGTATGTTGCTATCTTCCTCATTCCCTGAGGATTTGTCATCTGCCAGAACTCAGAGTATTGCAGTAGCCCCATACTTGGACGATATTCTGGTGCAAGCACCATCCTTTCGTCTTGCGGAAGAATTCTCGGAGTCTCTTCTCAGTCTTCTTCGATCACATGGATGGAAGATAAACTTGGAGAAGAGTTCTCTTATTCCAATTACCAGGGTGGAATTGCTGGGTACTATAATAGACTCCATATCCATAAGGATATTTCTAACAGACCAGAGACGTTGCAAGCTAATTTCGGCATGTCTAGCCCTCCGGACCTCCTTGAGTCCCTCTGTGGCTCAGTGTATGAAGGTGATTGGTCTCAAGGTGTCCCGCATGGACATTATTCCTTTTGCCAGGTTCCATCTCAGACCTTTACAACTGTGCATGCTGAGACAGTGGGACGGTGATCATTTAGATCTGTCTCAACAGATTGTATTAGACAGCCGGTCGAGAGAATCACTCGCTTGGTGGCTCTGTCCAGATCATCTGTCCCAAGGGACATGCTTCTTAAGACCATCCTGGGAGATTGTGACTACGGACGCAAGCCTATCTGGATGGAGAGCTGCTTGGGGTGCCAGGAAGGCACAGGGGTTGTGGACTTAGGAGGAGTCCTCCCTCCTGATCAATATTTTGGAACTACGGGCAATCTTCAAGGCCTTGAAGGCTCGGCCACTTCTGGGTTTGTCCCAGTTTATCAGATTCCAATCAGACAATATAACCTCGGTGGCTTACATCAACCATCAGGGGGGGACGAGAAGTTCCTTGGCGATGAAGGAAGTATCTCAGATTCTGGAGTAGGTTTGCTGTCAGCGATCCACATTGCGGGTGTGGACAACTGGTAGGTGGATTTTCTCAGCAGGCAATCCTTCCATCCAGGGCAACGGTCTATCCATCCTGAGGTGTTTGCAGAGATATGCAGCAGGTGGGGGATGCCAGAGATAGGTCTCATGGCATCCCGTCTCAATACCAAGCTACCCAGGTACGGGTCGAGGTTGAGGGACCCCAAGCAGATCTAATAGATGCACTAGCAGTGCCCTGGAGGTTCAAACTCATATATCGTTTTCCTCCATTATCGCTTCTTCCTTGAGTGGTGGCCCGCATCAAGCAGGAGCGAGTATCAGTAATCCTGATTGCTTCATCGTTGCCGTGAAGGACGTGGTTCGCAGGTCTAGTGGTTATTGGGTGCATGGGTATTGGGTTAGGGGGGGATCTATGAAGTTAGCTTCTCTGTCATGAGCCATTTACCCTTCAACTGTTCTGACATGAAGTAAGTACTGTTGGAGAAGGGAGATAGTATTTGTGTATGCACGGTGACAGGTAAGGTCAAGAGATACCTCTCCCATTTCATCATGAAAGATTTAATTTGTCTCTCTAAATCACCCTTGACATCTGCTTGTTCTATAAGCAATTGTGTGTGTATGAGTCTGGTAAATTGCATTATGGAAGGCGGTGTGTTTGTTATCCATTGTTTTAGTATTAGCTTCCTAGCTATGAGTATGGTGAAGTTCAGAAACGTGTTGTAGGGGTCCCCTTGTATGTGGCCACTTTTTCAAAATTTTACAAGCAGCTTTCGGGAGAAAAGTTTTGCAGGCTGTGGTGCCCTCAGAATAGGGTCCGCCTCTTCCTTTTTGTTTCCTCCCGTTATTCATTCAGTGTCCTCTGGAGCTTGGGTATAGTTTTCCCAACAGTAAGGAATGAAGTTTTGGACTCTCCCTATCTTAGGAAGGAAAACATAATTTATGCTTACCAGATAAATTCCTTCCTGATAGGGAGAGTCCCCAGCCCCCACACATTTTTTCTTGTCTATGGGCGGTCCCCTATTATTTATTTTATTCTTCTGGCACCATTTATACCCTAATGTTTCTCCTACTTTTCCTTGTTCCTTCGGCAGAATGACTGGGGTAATGAGGAAGTGGGAGGGATATTTAAGTCTTTGGCTGGGATGTATTTGCCTCCTCCTGGTGGCCAGGTGTTGTATTTCCCAGTAAGGGAAATGAAGCCGTGGACTCTCCCTATCCGGAAGGAAAGGAATTTATCTGGTAAGCATAAATTATGTTTTTAATTTTAAATAGAGTAAAGAACAATGCTATTTTAAGTATTTTCTATAAAAAAAATTTTTTATAGGTATATGGTATATGACAAGATAATAGCAAAAGTGTGGGAATACAAGGGAGATTACCACTAAGAATGTGAGATTAGCACTCACTGTCCTGACTACAAAAAGGCGGGGTAGAATTAACTAATATAAAACATAACTTTTAATGTATGATGATTAAAAAAGGGATTGGATACGGTATTGGATACGTAAATCCAATTAAAACTATGCAAAATTAATTTTACAATATGCTGGAGTTAATAACACGATAGATTTCACCAGAATCACACCACACTAGGGTTAATTCTTATCACCAAAATTATTTTGGCACTTGTATGTCCATTCACTAATTTATCTTCTTTCATAATTTTGTTTAAAACAATTTAGTCATCACAATTAATACCCATATACAATCACGTTTCTTCATGGCATTTCACAAATCGGCCAGATTTATTCATATACTCTATTTGTATTTTATTTATTTTGAAACTTTGTCACTTCTGTGGCAAAAAGATCCTTTTTACTTTAATACGCACACTGGCCTAGATTTGGAGTTTGGCGGTAAAAGGGCTGTTAACGCTCCGCGGGCTTTTTTCTGGCCGCACCATAAATTAACTCTGGTATCGAGAGTTTAATCAAATGCTGCGTTAGGCTCCAAAAAAGGAGCGTAGAGCATTTTTACCGCAAATGCAACTCTCGATACCAGAGTTGCTTACGGACGCGGCCGGCCTCAAAAACGTGCTCGTGCACGATTCTCCCATAGGAAACAATGGGGCTGTTTGAGCTGAAAAAAAAACCTAACACCTGCAAAAAAGCAGCGTTCAGCTCCTAACGCAGCCCCATTGTTTCCTATGGGGAAACACTTCCTACGTCTGCACCTAACACCCTAACATGTACCCCGAGTCTACACACCCCTAACCTTACACTTATTAACCCCTAATCTGCCGCCCCCGCTATAGCTGACACCTGCATATTTTTTTTAACCCCTAATCTGCCGCTCCGTAAACCGCCGCAACCTACGTTATCCCTATGTACCCCTAATCTGCTGCCCTAACATCGCCGACCCCTATATTCTATTTATTAACCCCTAATCTGCCCCCCTCAACGTCGCCGACACCTGCCTACACTTATTAACTCCTAATCTGCCGAGCGGACCTGAGCGCTACTATAATAAAGTTATTAACCCCTAATCCGCCTCACTAACCCTATCATAAATAGTATTAACCCCTAATCTGCCCTCCCTAACATCGCCGACACCTACCTTCAATTATTAACCCCTAATCTGCCGAGCGGACCTCACCGCTTTTCTAATAAATGTATTAACCCCTAAAGCTAAGTCTAACCCTAATACTAACACCCCCCTAAGTTAAATATAATTTACATCTAACGAAATTAATTAACTCTTATTAAATAAATGATTCCTATTTAAAGCTAAATACTTACCTGTAAAATAAATCCTAATATAGCTACAATATAAATTATAATTATATTATAGCTATTTTAGGATTAATATTTATTTTACAGGCAACTTTGTAATTATTTTAACCAGGTACAATAGCTATTAAATAGTTAAGAACTATTTAATAGTTACCTAGTTAAAATAATAACAAATTTACCTGTAAAATAAATCCTAACCTAAGATATAATTAAACCTAACACTACCCTATCAATAAATTAATTAAATAAACTACCTACAATTACCTACAATTAACCTAACACTACACTATCAATAAATTAATTAAACACAATTCCTACAAATAAATACAATTAAATAAACTAGCTAAAGTACAAAAAATAAAAAAGAACTAAGTTACAAAAAATAAAAAAATATTTACAAACATAAGAAAAATATTACAACAATTTTAAACTAATTACACCTACTCTAAGCCCCCTAATAAAATAACAAAGCCCCCCAAAATAAAAAATTCCCTACCCTATTCTAAATTAAAAAAGTTACAAGCTCTTTTACCTTACCAGCCCTGAACAGGGCCCTTTGCGGGGCATGCCCCAAGGATTTCAGCTCTTTTGCCTGTAAAAAAAAACATACCATACCCCCCCCCCAACATTACAACCCACCACCCACATACCCCTAATCTAACCCAAACCCCCCTTAAATAAACCTAACACTAAGCCCCTGAAGATCTTGCTACCTTGTCTTCACCATACCAGGTTCACCGATCCGTCCTGGCTCCAACATCTTCATCCAACCCAAGCGGGGGTTGGCGATCCATCATCCGGTGCTGAAGAGGTCCAGAAGAGGCTCCAAAGTCTTCCTCCTATCCGGCAAGAAGAGGACATCCGGACCGGCAAACATCTTCTCCAAGCGGCATCTTCAATCTTCTTCCATCCGGTGCGGAGCGGGTCCATCTTGAAGCAGGCGACGCGGATCCATCCTCTTCTTCCGTTGTCTCCCGACGAATGACGGTTCCTTTAAGGGACGTCATCCAAGATGGCGTCCCTCGAATTCCGATTGGCTGATAGGATTCTATCAGCCAATCGGAATTAAGGTAGGAATTTTCTGATTGGCTGATGGAATCAGCCAATCAGAATCAAGTTCAATCCGATTGGCTGATCCAATCAGCCAATCAGATTGAGCTCGCATTCTATTGGCTGTTCCGATCAGCCAATAGAATGCGAGCTCAATCTGATTGGCTGATTGGATCAGCCAATCGGATTGAACTTGATTCTGATTGGCTGATTCCATCAGCCAATCAGAAAATTCCTACCTTAATTCCGATTGGCTGATAGAATCCTATCAGCCAATCGGAATTCGAGGGACGCCATCTTGGATGACGTCCCTTAAAGGAACCGTCATTCGTCGGGAGACAACGGAAGAAGAGGATGGATCCGCGTCGCCTGCTTCAAGATGGACCCGCTCCGCACCGGATGGAAGAAGATTGAAGATGCCGCTTGGAGAAGATGTTTGCCGGTCCGGATGTCCTCTTCTTGCCGGA
This sequence comes from Bombina bombina, assembly GCF_027579735.1. Taxonomy (NCBI): domain Eukaryota; kingdom Metazoa; phylum Chordata; class Amphibia; order Anura; family Bombinatoridae; genus Bombina; species Bombina bombina. The sequence goes on along the minus strand of NW_026511871.1, from coordinate 558,875 downwards.
TAGGAGGAAGACTTTGGAGCCTCTTCTGGACCTCTTCAGCACCGGATGATGGATCGCCAACCCCCGCTTGGGTTGGATGAAGATGTTGGAGCCAGGACGGATCGGTGAACCTGGTATGGTGAAGACAAGGTAGGAAGATCTTCAGGGGCTTAGTGTTAGGTTTATTTAAGGGGGGTTTGGGTAAGATTAGGGGTATGTGGGTGGTGGGTTGTAATGTTGGGGGGGGGTATGGTATGGTTTTTTTTACAGGCAAAAGAGCTGAAATCCTTGGGGCATGCCTTGCAAAGGGCCCTGTTCAGGGCTGGTAAGGTAAAAGAGCTTGTAACTTTTTTAATTTAGAATAGGGTAGGGAATTTTTTATTTTGGGGGGCTTTGTTATTTTATTAGGGGGCTTAGAGTAGGTGTAATTAGTTTAAAATTGTTGTAATATTTTTCTTATGTTTGTAAATATTTTTTTATTTTTTGTAACTTAGTTCTTTTTTATTTTTTGTACTTTAGCTAGTTTATTTAATTGTATTTATTTGTAGGAATTGTGTTTAATTAATGTATTGATAGTGTAGTGTTAGGTTAATTGTAGGTAATTGAAGGTAGTTTATTTAATTAATTTATTGATAGGGTAGTGTTAGGTTTAATTATATCTTAGGTTAGGATTTATTTTACAGGTAAATTTGTTATTATTTTAACTAGGTAACTATTAAATAGTTCTTAACTATTTAATAGCTATTGTACCTGGTTAAAATAAATACAAAGTTACCTGTAAAATAAATATTAATCCTAAAATAGCTATAATATAATTATAATTTATATTGTAGCTATATTAGGATTTATTTTACAGGTAAGTATTTAGCTTTAAATAGGAATCATTTATTTAATAAGAGTTAATTAATTTCGTTAGATGTAAATTATATTTAAGTTAGGGGGGTGTTAGTGTTAGGGTTAGACTTAGCTTTAGGGGTTAATCAATTTATTAGAATAGCGGTGAGCTCCGGTCGTCAGATTAGGGGTTAATAATTGAAGGTAGGTGTCGGCGATGTTAGGGAGGGCAGATTAGGGGTTAATACTATTTATGATAGGGTTAGTGAGGCGGGTTAGGGGTTAATAACTTTATTATAGTAGCGCTCAGGTCCGCTCGGCAGATTAGGGGTTAATAAGTGTAGGCAGGTGTCGGCGACGTTGTGGGGGGCAGATTAGGGGTTAATAAATATAATATAGGGGTCGGCGGTGTTAGGGGTAGCAGATTAGGGGTACATAGGGATAACGTAGGTGGCGGCGCTTTGCGGTCGGAAGATTAGGGGTTAATTATTTTAAGTAGCTGGCGGCGACGTTGTGGGGGGCAGGTTAGGGGTTAATAAATGTAATACAGGGGTCGGCGGGGTTAGGGGCAGCAGATTAGGGGTACATAAGTATAACATAGGTGGCGGTCGGCAGATTAGGGGTTAAAAATTTTAATCGAGTGGCGGCGATGTGGGGGGAGCTCGGTTTAGGGGTACATAGGTAGTTTATGGGTGTTAGTGTACTTTAGGGTACAGTAGTTAAGAGCTTTATGAACCGGCGTTAGCCAGAAAGCTCTTAACTCCTGCTATTTTCAGGCGGCTGGAATTTTGTCGTTAGAGCTCTAACGCTCACTTCAGAAACGACTCTAAATACCAGCGTTAGAAAGATCCCATTGAAAAGATAGGATACGCAAATGGCGTAGGGGGATCTGCGGTATGGAAAAGTCGCGGCTGAAAAGTGAGCGTTAGACCCTTTAATCACTGACTCCAAATACCAGCGGGCGGCCAAAACCAGCGTTAGGAGCCTCTAACGCTGGTTTTGACGGCTACCGCCGAACTCCAAATCTAGGCCTAAATCACCGTATCTGCTGATACATTTCCATCACTAGAAACAGACAATATACACAATGTGTATACATAATATAATAAACACATTCTCAATTGAATATAGTAGCATATATAACACTCCAACATATTATAACTGTATATAATTCTGTAGCATTCTGAAGAGACTTGTTAAATAAACAAAATAATATACATATATTAATACATATATCTGAGTTTCACCTGAGTAAGCTATTAATCATAAGGTAAAGTATTGGTCAGTTCTAGCTCTTATATTTGATTCATTCCACCTGTAGTGTATTAAGATACATTTTACATCCATCCTCCTTAAGAATTTATCATTTAACTTACCGCAATTGCGGATAATGATTGACAGATCTGTCAACCTATTGGAATCCTAATTAGGCGGGACTTCCGGTTCATACCGGGTATATATTTCACAGAGACGGGCGGCCCGTCGCCTTTGATAAAGCCCTATATGGGCGAAACGCGTTAGGTGTTCACACAGAGCTTATGGGAGCTCTTTTTTAAATGTTAGAAAACGTGGTCTAACTGGTTATTATTAGCATACAATTATATTGTGGTATATGTTGTGATACTCACGCCGGAGGGCTGCTGACATTAAAAGTGCAATAGAATATGCAATAGTATAATACAACGATACATACTATCAGAATTTGTTGGCACTCTATTGGGTAGCGACTAGCGATTATAATGAAACATAGTGTATTACAAGTCTCTACGGTAATTACCTAGGTATGCCGCAAACTCTATAAGATTATAAATATATTCACAGTCGAAACTATTCTATCACCAGGTCTCTTATATGACACGGAATTACGACTGGTTGTTTATAGTTACGGTTGTAGCGGCATTGTCACGCAAATGTTCATTTCTGTCCAACTGGGGGATAAATGGTACAATTGTAGCACACTATATAGTATATTAGAATTGACTGTCTATCAGTTAATTTTTGTCTGAGGACTGAGGAACGTAATATTGATACGATATTTCCTACTTAATATAACAAGTGATCTCACCATCTCTCATAATATACCTACCAACATTCTATCGAGTCCTCACTCAACTATTGAATCTGATCTCAGTAACTGTATTAGACACCTAATTACAAATTGCTACAAGTTGAATACACTGTTGTGATATATATGCTGCTACAGGAATACAGGTAGCCCTCAGTTTACGCCGGGGTTAGGTTCCAGAAGGAATGGTTGTAAATTGAAACCGTTGTAAATTGAAACCCAGTTTATAATGTAAGTCAATGGGAAGTGAGGGAGTTAGGTTCCAGGCCCCCCTCAAAATTGGAATAAGTAACACCTAATACATTATTTTTGAAGCTTTGAAATGAAGACTTTAAATGCTAAACAGCATTATAAACCTAATAATATATATTGTATCATCGTCAAACTAAGTTTAATGAACAAAAACGTTTTTTTACTTGCATTTTTCTGCAATCAGTTCTCTGCATTGTTAGCATGTTAGATAATATTGGGTCTGCATCTATTCTATGCATTTCAATCTGCAGTGATTAAGCAGTTAACCTCACCTCAAGCTGCTGGACAGAAAGATAATAGGGAAGTGCCTGCTAAATTTTGCTCGATAGATCTGGTCTGATCTGTGTACACAAATCCATTTAAAGCTGTTAAATTGCATAACTTTGCTGCAAAACAAGCTGACAGCTCCACCTACTGGCTATTTTAATTAGTGCATTGCTTTCCAAAAGCTTTTCAATAGCAGTCACATGATTGAAAAAAAAGGTTGTTATTCTGAAACGGCACAAATTGAACCGGCGTAAACCGAGGGCCACTTGTATATATATTTACGCTATTGAGGATATAGTAATATTAATAGGAAGGACTCTGATCAGTACAACACGATCTCAGTCCATATACCTGACACGTAATGCCTATGTACTACATATCCAACAATCTGATGTGTAATTATTGAGACATTTATTAAAATTGAGCTTTGCCAACCACAGAATACCATATACAACTTGTAACACAAGGATGAACTATAACTGATATAATATCAGCAATTATATACACGTGTTCAAGTACCTCATATTCTGTACTCTTCTAAATACTGGGTATAAAATCCTAATATAGCAATTCAGTTTAAGTAGATCTATATAACCATGAATTAGAACTACTGCAGTATATATACCATATAGCCCAACACTGAAACAAGGCTATGTATATCACCTGACACGCAATGCCTAGGTACTACATATCTAACAATCTGATGTGTAATAATTGTGACATTTATTAGAATTGAGTTTTACCAACTACGGTATACAATATATAACTTGAAACACAAGGATGCACTATAACTGATATAATATCAGCAATTATATACATGTGTTTAAGCACTCTATATTCTCTACTCTTCTAATCTCTGGGTATAATATTCTAATACAGCAATTCAATTGTAGTAGATCTATAGAACTACAGGGAGTGCAGAATTATTAGGCAAGTTGTATTTTTGAGGATTAATTTTATTATTGAACAACAACCATGTTCTCAATGAACCCAAAAAACTCATTAATATCAAAGCTGAATAGTTTTGGAAGTAGTTTTTAGTTTGTTTTTAGTTATAGCTATTTTAGGGGGATTTCTGTGTGTGCAGGTGACTATTACTGTGCATAATTATTAGGCAACTTAACAAAAAACAAATATATACCCATTTCAATTATTTATTTTTACCAGTGAAACCAATATAACATCTCAACATTCACAAATATACATTTCTGACATTCAAAAACAAAACAAAAACAAATCAGTGACCAATATAGCCACCTTTCTTTACAAGGACACTCAAAAGCCTGCCATCCATGGATTCTGTCAGTGTTTCGATCTGTTCACCATCAACATTGCGTGCAGCAGCAACCACAGCCTCCCAGACACTGTTCAGAGAGGTGTACTGTTTTCCCTCCTTGTAAATCTCACATTTGATGATGGACCACAGGTTCTCAATGGGGTTCAGATCAGGTGAACAAGGAGGCCATGTCATTTGATTTTCTTCTTTTATACCCTTTCTTGCCAGCCACGCTGTGGAGTACTTGGACGTGTGTGATGGAGCATTGTCCTGCATGAAAATCATGTTTTTCTTGAAGGATGCAGACTTCTTCCTGTACCACTGCTTGAAGAAGGTGTCTTCCAGAAACTGGCAGTAGGACTGGGAGTTGAGCTTGACTCCATCCTCAACCCGAAAAGGCCCCACAAGCTCATCTTTGATGATACCAGCCCAAACCAGTACTCCACCTCCACCTTGCTGGCGTCTGAGTCGGACAGGAGCTCTCTGCCCTTTACCAATCCAGCCACGGGTCCATCCATCTGGCCCATCAAGACTCACTCTAATTTCATCAGTCCATAAAACCGTAGAAAAATCAGTCTTGAGATATTTCTTGGCCCAGTCTTGACGTTTCAGCTTGTGTGTCTTGTTCAGTGGTGGTCGTCTTTCAGCCTTTCTTACCTTGGCCATGTCTCTGAGTATTGCACACCTTGTGCTTTTGGGCACTCCAGTGATGTTGCAGCTCTGAAATATGGCCAAACTGGTGGCAAGTGGCATCTTGGCAGCTGCACGCTTGACTTTTCTCAGTTCATGGGCAGTTATTTTGCGCCTTGGTTTTTCCACACGCTTCTTGCGACCCTGTTGACTATTTTGAATGAAACGCTTGATTGTTCGATGATCACGCTTCAGAAGCTTTGCAATTTTAAGAGTTCTGCATCCCTCTGCAAGATATCTCACTATTTTTGACTTTTCTGAGCCTGTCAAGTCCTTCTTTTGACCCATTTTGCCAAAGGAAAGGAAGTTGCCTAATAATTATGCACACCTGATATAGGGTGTTGATGTCATTAGACCACACCCCTTCTCATTACAGAGATGCACATCACCTAATATGCTTAATTGGTAGTAGGCTTTTGAACCTATACAGCTTGGAGTAAGACAACATGCATAAAGAGGATGATGTGGTCAAAATACTAATTTGCCTAATAATTCTGCACTCCCTGTATGAATTAGAACCAACTGCAGTACATATACCATACAGCTCATCACTGAACCCAGGCTATGTATATCACTTACAGGTGAATAATGAAAATCACCTGGAAGTATTAATCTACCTGATAGAATATCAGTGCCGGACAATTAATATCTTGTGTACACACATATATTAATCCAGTGGTATATGTTTACCATCTATACCCCACACACTGGGTCTGAATGTGACATCTCATTACATGCAGTATATACTGTTTGTGGCAATCCCGCGATATATACTAGACCTCATATCCCTTGAATGGTATTTACCATCAGGGGATCTAATTTAGATTTTTTATAACCAACATATACCCACTATACCTATTTACCAGTATATGTGTATGCTATTTCCTGAACTATTACTTTGGCTATCATACCACAGAGGCCTATTTGATTAAATTATATAAAGGTAATTTATTCATGACCAATGTATCCTAGGTTTTTAATTTAATTTTTGTTGTAATCCCTTTTTTAATCATCATACATTAAAAGTTATGTTTTATATTAGTTAATTCTACCCCGCCTTTTTGTAGTCAGGACAGTGAGTGCTAATCTCGCATTCTTAGTGGTAATCTCCCTTGTATTCCCACACTTTTGCTATTATTTATTCTGTGCGAAGCACCCCTCCCTCTGAATAATAACACAACATTTATAATATTATTTTTAATCTATCATTGACATACATTGGAGAGCTTGTCCACTTGCAGTGCCATTGCTCTATCCATTTGGTATATGACTGGGAAGGGATCAAAGGTGCATATATCTGCACGCACACACACACGCACACACATATATATATATATATTTACATACATACAAACCTTTTGAGCCCTTCCCACTTTTTATGCATTAATTTCAATAATAAATAATACTATTTCAATAATAAACATATATTTTACATTTAATATTTATATATTTATGAGTGTAATACTTTATTTCTTTCTTAAAATGATGATGGTCCACAGTCCTCCATAACATATGGAATATATTTCCTGTCACTAGGAGGAGGTCAAGAACCCAAACAAGAGCTTTAAAACCCTCAATCCTCTCACTTAGTTTTGTTCTTGGCCTCATAGGAGATGGTTGAGAATAGAGGTTGTTTCAGCTACTTGCTTATGGATTACAAATTGGGAGCTCAGGCCTATGTGAGACCCAGAGTCCCTGAGGAGTATAATTTACAAAGTAGAGAGAAAGAACTCTTCACTGCAGTCGAATTATACAGGGACACAGGAATACCCTGTGCACAGTATTTCCCTAACAGGACTTCAGCCATAACTAGCCTCAGGCATTGCAGGGACTCGTTTCTAGTCTCTCCATGAGGGACTCTGGTTTTTCCTACTGCAATCCTCTTTGGTACTCAATACCTGCACTGGATGAGATCTACTGGATACTGCTGTATTAACATGCCTGTAAGCCAGTGGAGGGGTGCTGAGTAAGGTAAGTGACTTTACACAGCACACACACAGTCCAGAGGTTATTTGTAGGTACTCTGTCACAGGTACAGCATAGCCAGGGGACTTAACCTGCTCTCATCATGACACAATTTCTTCTCCCTAAAGGTTCTAGCATCACTGGGAACTTCTAACCCTTCACAGCCTTTTGGCAGTTCATATGGTATTTTTGGGGGCACTTTTAATACTGAGGTGTATTGCTGTTTAAGAAGACTGGAATTTGCTTAGTGCTATATGTGGTTTGGTAGAGGAGGCTCCGGTTAGGGTGGGGACCATTGTTTTATAATTCTTACGTTTTATTTTAGGCTTGTTGCACAATCTTTTATTTAAAAGGAACCAAAAGTGTTTTAACTTTTTAACTTGTTACTGGCATTGTTTCCGGCGGTAGCTCTGCCCACTCCATGTTCCCGTGCTTTTCTCTCTCAGTCCGGATCCTCAGCAGCTAGATTAACTACTACAACAGTTGGGACCTGATTCTGAACCTATTTCCAGTGCCTGCCAGTCCCAGGAAGGGGGTGAGTACCCATACAGGAGCTGCCAGGGGGTACTTTAGGACTCCTTTTTCTTAGGGGCTTTAAGGCTTATTACTCGGGGAGCTAGTGTAAGTGTCTGAGGGAGTGTTACATAGTGTAGAGGGCTCTCTACCAGGTTTTCTCTGTACTGCTTATTATATAAGGTGTCATTGCATACTTTAATATAAGTACAATAATGGAACAAACTGTCTCTGTCCCCACTGATATTTCTATAGAGCAGTCAGTTTCTGATATCCCTCTAGCTACATATGTTTATTTTGCAAATCTGTTCCAATATGCCAGGTCAACCAAATCTGTGAAAATTGTGTACCTCAGTTTTTGCATGCAAACCAAACACATTCTTCCACTTCTCAGAGGGAAGTTTGCCCAATACTTGTCACTCAGGGGGATTCTATTGATTTTACTCCTGAATTTAAAAGCAGCATGTATAAAATTGTGACAAATTGTTTGGCGGCAATCCCCTAACCAAGTAAGCGTAAGTGCACATCTGGGGATTTATCTCAGTCTCATGAGGTTAATGTGCAAAATCCTTCCCTTCAACCCCAAGTTTCTGCTCTCTTACAGAGCTCAGACTCTGAGGATGCAAATATTTCTAGTTTTGATGGGGAAGTGTCATCAGATTAACAGGAGCCTGTGCCTGATCCTGAATATGACAATGCCTTTAGATTTAAGGTGGAACATATCCGCAATTTATTGCAGGAGGTATTAAAGGAATCTTTCATGATTTGGATAGAACATATCATTTTAAACAACTTTCCATTTTACATAGCAGTGAATTCAAAAGTGTCTTATAATTACATGCTCTATCTAAATCAAGCAAGTTTCCTATTGACTTTCCTGACCCTTTAAGACTCTAGAAATTTTTGAGGAAAAGCCTGCTGAAAACAAGTCTCTTAATCAGTTAAATTATTGTTTTCAAAGCTCCACCACACATTCCACATGTGTTTCAGGTCCCTGATTTAGTATCTGACTTTATCACAAAAGAATGGAAAAAGCCAGGTGTACCTTTCGTTCTTTACACAAGATTTAGGAAAATGTACACCATTCCAGAAGAGAATGTGGAGGTGTCAGAAACAATCCCTAAGTTTGATGGTGCTATTTCCACTCTCGCCAAAGTACGACCCCTATGGAGGATAGCACTTCATTTAGAGACCCAATGGATCGCAAATTAGAGTCTTTCTTAAGGAAACTATTTCTCCAAACAGGTATTTTACTAAAACCAACTGTTTCCCTCGCCTGTGTGTCTGCAGCAGGAATACTATGGTGTAACTCCCTAGCCAAAATGGTGGCGGACAATTCCTCTACCAAGGATTTACAAAATTGCATTAAGGCCCTTAAAATGGCTCAAGCATTTATGTTTAATGCTGTAATAGACATTAACATAAAAGTCAAAAATATGTCTATGGCAGTGCTAGCAAGGAGATCCTTGTGGTTAAAATCTTGGTCAGCAGACATGATATCTAAAAATAGACTGATGACTCTTTCCTTCCAGGGGAAGATTCTTTTGGTTCAGACTTGGACTCTATTGTTAAGACAGTCACTGGTGGGAAAGGAGCCTTTCTTCCTCAGGATAAAAAATTCAAAAGGAAAGAACAGAGGAGGGAATCAGTTTAATTCCTTTCGCTCGTCAGGAGATCAGAAGTCCTCCTCTTCTCAGAAACATGAGCCCTCCAAGTCAGCCTGGTTCTTCGTAGTCAACAACACCACTAATTAAGCATGAAGCAGACTGAGTCTCTTTCAGGACCCCTGGGTTCAATATATATATATATATATATATATATATATATATATATATATATATATATATATATATATATATATATATATATATATATATATATATATATATATATATATATATATATATATATATATATATATATATATATATATATATATATATATATATATATATATATATATATATATATATATATATATATATATATATATATATATATATATATATATATATATATATATATAGAAAGTAATGAAGAGTGCACTCGCCAGGACTTTTCAAAGTTTTATTCCAAATATGTACGTACATATTTGGAATAAAACTTTGAAAAGTCCTGGCGAGTGCACTCTTCATTACTTTCTATTTACCTATCTGTTGCACCCTGGGCATGTGATTTGGATTTCTGGAGTGCTTGTCTACTTTGAACATTATATATATATATATATATATATAAAATCTTAGAGGAGAGAAGGAAAAGAGGTGATATGATAGCAACTTTCAAGTATATTAAAGGGATTAGTAAAACTGTGCCAGTAAGTATTTTACATAAAAAGGAAAATTCAAGATCAAGGGGTCATGATCTCAAGCTAAAGGGTAGTATATTCAGGAGTAATTTGAGGAAGCACTTCTTTACAGAAAGAGTGACGTTCATTACTACTTCTTGTGGAAGTTTATTCCATGAATCAAACACTATGGGTGACTTTAACAATGCCAGGGACAAGCATAATGCCTATCCTATGAACTAGATAAGTTAATACTTTTAGGAAATATCGGGCAGACTTGCTGGTCCTATGGCTCTTATCGGCCGTCAATATCTGTTTCTATATAATTTCTCAGGGTTACAGGATAGGCTTTCGGTCCAGACCTCCTCAATGATGATTCCTTCTGTCTCATGTTCCCAAACGTCAGTTAAAGGCGGCTGCCTTTCTACACTGTGTTCAGGAATTAAAGTATTTGGGGGTAATTATCTCAGTAGTCAGGGCAGAAGGTTTTACTCCAATCTGTTCATTGTCACAAAGAAGGAAAGGACTCACAGACCTGACTTAGATCTAAAGACTTTAAACATGTTTGTCAGGGTTCCCACTTTCAAGAGTGAAACCATTCGTATAATCTTGCCCTTAATTCAACAGGGTCAGTTTATGACTACAATAGACCTCAAGGATGCATGCCAGCACTTTCCCATCCACAGGGATCACTAACAGTTCCTGAGGTTTGCATATATGGACAAACACTACCAGTTTGTCACTCTTCTGTTTGGTCCGGCTAAAGCTCCACGCATCTTTACAAAGGTGCTAGGTGCTCTGTTAGCGGTGATCAGAGCTCAGGGGATTTCAATTGCACCGTATCTGGACGACATACTGGTGTAAGCTCCTTCTCTATCATTAGCGATCACTCATATTTGCAAGCTTCTATTATTTCTCCAAAACCATGGTCGGAAGATCAATGTTTGCAAAAGCTCATTATATCCTGCTACAAGGGTAAAAAAAATTGGTGTCATAATAGATTCCGTCTGTATACATTTGTTCCGGATTGAACCGTGCAGGTTAAAACTCCGGAGAGCATGTCTGTAGCTCAGTGCATGGAGGTAGTGGGTCTTATGGTAGCCGCTACCGACACGGTACCTTTTGCCTGCTTTCATTTATGTCCCCTTCAACTATCCATGCTCAGTCAGTGATCAAAATAATTATCTACAATTGGATCAACAAATCGCTCTGGATTCATCTGTCAGATAATCTCTGTCTTGGTGGACAAGAAGTCTTTCTATTGACCCTTCAGGCCTCTATTGAAGGAGGAAAAATGTATCCGCTTCCAGTTGGACAATATCACAGCAGTGGCCTAAAGCATCATGGTGGTACCCTCAGTCTACTGGCCATGCAGGAAGTCTCTCAGATTATGTTCTGGGCAGAGAGGAATCAGTGTTCCCTGTCAGCAATTCACATACCAGGTGTGCACAAACTGGGAGGCGGATTACCTCAGCCGTCAATCAGTTCATCCAGGAGAATGGTCTCTTCATCAGGACATATTCAATCAGTTGGTGATCAAATGGGGCCTACCAGGCATAGATCTGATGGCCTCCCACTTAAATCACAAACTTCCAAAGTATTGTGCAAGATCAAGAGATCCAGGTGTTTACATGGTGGACGCATTGGTATGTCCATGGAAATTCCATTTTGCATACCTATTATTTTTGTTTGTTCTTCTTCCGAGAGTCATTGCTCAGGTCAAACAGAAGTTGGCATCAGTAATAGTAATTTCTTCCAGCCTGGCCCACAGGACATGGTATGCGTACTTAGTACAGATGTCCTCAACGCCTCCATGGCATCTTCCTCTGAGACAAGACCTGCTATCACAATGTCCTCTTTTCCATCAGGATCTCAAATCTCTAAATTTAACAGCGTGGAGGTTGAGTGCCTAGTTTTGAGACATAACAACATTTATGCTTACCTGATAAATATTTTCTTTCCTGGCATGGAGAGTCCACAAATTCATTCATTACTGTTAGGAATTCAACACCTGGCCACCAGGAGGAGGCAAAGACACCCCAGCTAAAGCATTAAGTATTCCTCCCACTTCCCATACTCCCCCAGTCATTCAGCCAAGGAAATAAGGAAAAGAAGGAGAAACACTAGAGGAATAGAGGTGCCCAAAGAGTAGGAAAAAATGGCGCCTTAAAAACAATAGGGCGGGTTCATGGACTCTCCATGTCAGGAAAGAAAATAATTTATCAGGTAATAATAAATTTTGTTTTCTTTCCAATGGCATGGGGAGTCCACAAATTAATTCATTACTGTTGGGAATCAAATACCCAAACTAGAGAGGATACAGAATGAACAGGGAGGGAAAAAAGCAGGCGAATCTAAACTGAAGGCACCACAGCTTGAAGCATATTTCTCCCAAAGGAAAACCAGCAAGCTTGAACTTCATACTTAAAAGCCCAAGAAGAGGATACAGCACCGGTAGAGAGAACAGTAATGCTCTCAGAAGGCTGCTGAGCAGCTTACGCATAAGCAAAATGAATGACATTCCTTAACCAAAAGGAAGGGTAGTCGCAGTGATTTAGAGAACCTTGCACTTACCGGCGTACAAACAAAGTAGATTGTCTAAAATCTCAGGAAGCATGTAGATAGACTTTCAAAGCACATACCACATCCAGGATGTAAGACAACGCTCCTTCAGAGAAGAAGGATTAGAAAAAAAGGAAGGTACTACAAACTCTTGATTGATGTAAAATTCAGAAACCACCTTAAGTAGAAAACCCAGCTTGGTACCTAAGACAGCAATATTCGTATGAAAAAAAAACAGATAAGGAAAATCACACTGTAAGGCAGAACATTTTAGCTGTACGAGCAGAAAAAAATTGCCCACAAAAACTTTCCAAGATAAAGATTAATATCCACAGAATGCATAGGTTCATGAGCCTATAGAGAACACAAAGAACAAGATTAAGACTACAAGGGGGAACAACTAGCATAAGTACAGGCCTGAATCTAACCAGAGCCAGAAGAAATGACAGAACGTCCGGTAAAATAGCAATACCGAAAAGACAGAAATTTGACCCTTAAGAGAAACTGGTAGACAAACCTTTCTCCAAACCTTCTTGGTGAAAAGACAGAAACCTTGAGTCTCGCACCAGTTGTGCCACACCTAGTGAGACATCCAACGAGACATCAATGATGTGGTCGAAAAACCTCTAATAGACAGTACTAGGCAATCAAAACCCATACAGTGAGCCTTTAGAGAATCTAAATTTTGAGAAGGAATGGACCTTGAAGTAGAAGGTCCTCTCTCTGAGGAAACCTCCACGGAGGGGAGAAAGACCTCTTCACAAGGTCTGCAAACCAAGTCCTTCGAGGTCAAGCTTGAACAATTAGGATCACTGAGGTCCCTCCTGTTAGATGCGGGCTATGACCCATGGGGAAGAGCCAAATGGAGGAAATAAAGAAATAAGACGTAACCTTTAAGGAAATGCTAACGCGTCCACCAATACTATTGAGGGTCCCTCGATTTTGACCCATACTGAGACATTGGTATTGAGACGAGAGGCCATCCTGGAGGAAGGATCCACTCCCCTGGACGGAACGTCTCTCTGCTCATGTTCGAAATGAGACAATTGTGGGTCTCTGCCCACTGAAGAATGCAAGAGACTTCTCTCCCAGACAAGGAGCTCCTAGTTCTTACCTGATGACGATATAAGTCCCAGACGATATATAGTTTGATTGGAATCTGATAAACCAAACAGATAGGAGATGAGGCCATGTCATCAAAGCATTGAAGATGGCGCTCATAACCAGTGTTAATTTCGTCTACTAAAACTAGACTAAAATTAGCATAAAACTAAAGAAATTCTGATGACTAAAATACGACTAAAACTAAAATGGTATTTTAGTCAAAAGACTATGACTAAAACTAAATCAAAATAGCATTTTAGTCAAAAGACTATGACTAAAACTAAATCAAAACGAAATCTAAATTTGCTGTCAAAATTAACACTTTATGCAATTTGTTATAATCAATCCATATCTAATTACTGCTCTTTTGTAAAAAAATAAAATAAAGCAAGGCTATCTTAGGCCTAGATTTGGAGTTTGGCGGTAGATGGGTTGTTAACGCTACGCAGGCTTTTTTCTGGCCGCACCATAAAATTAACTCTGGTATCGAGAGTCCAAAAAAATGCTGCGTTAGGCTCCAAAAAAGGAGCGTAGAGCATTTTTACCGCAAATGCAACTCTCGATACCAGAGTTGCTTACGGACGCGGCCAGCCTCAAAAACGTGCTCGTGCACGATTCCCCCATAGGAAACAATGGGGCTGTTTGAGCTGAAAAAAAACCTAACACCTGCAAAAAAGCCGCGTTCAGCTCCTAACGCAGCCCCATTGTTTCCTATGGGGAAACACTTCCTACGTCTGCACCTAACACTCTATACAGCCAATAGAATGCGAGCTCAATCTGATTGGCTGATTGGATCAGCCAATCGGATTGAACTTGATTCTGATTGGCTGATTCCATCAGCCAATCAGAATATTCCTACCTTAATTCCGATTGGCTGATAGAATCCTATCAGCCAATCGGAATTCGAGGGACGCCATCTTGGATGACGTCCCTTAAAGGAACCGTCATTCGTCGGGAGACGCCGGAAGAAGAGGATGGATCCGCGTCGGCTGCTTCAAGATGGACCCGCTCCGCACCGGATGGAAGAAGATCGAAGATGCCGCTTGGATGAAGATGTTTGCCGGTCCGGATGTCCTCTTCTTGCCGGATAGGAGGAAGACTTTGGAGCCTCTTCTGGACCTCTTCAGCACCGGATGCCAGGACGGATCGGTGATACCTGTTGAGGTGAAGACAAGGTAGGAAGATCTTCAGGGGCTTAGTGTTAGGTTTATTTAAGGGGGGTTTGGGTTAGATTAGGGGTATGTGGGTGGTGGGTTGTAATGTTGGGGGGGGTATTGTATGTTTTTTTTTACAGGCAAAAGAGCTGATTTTCTTGGGGCATGCCCCGCAAAGGGCCCTGTTCAGGGCTGGTAAGGTAAAAGAGCTTTTAACTCTATTAATTTAGAATAGGGTAGGGCATTTTTTTATTTTGGGGGTCTTTGTTATTTTATTAGGGGGCTTAGAGTAGGTGTAATTAGTTTAAAATTGTTGTAATATTTTTCTTATGTTTGTAAATATTTTTTTATTTTTTGTAACTTAGTTCTTTTTTATTTTTTGTACTTTAGTTAGTTTATGTAATTGTAGTTATTTGTAGGAATTGTATTTAATTTATTTATTGATAGTGTAGTGTTAGGTTAATTGTAGGTAATTGTAGGTATTTTATTTAATTAATTTATTGATAGGGTAGTGTTAGGTTTAATTATAACTTAGGTTAGGATTTATTTTACAGGTAATTTTGTTATTATTTTAACTAGGTAACTATTAAATAGTTCTTAACTATTTAATAGCTATTGTACCTGGTTAAAATAATTACAAAGTTGCCTGTAAAATAAATATTAATCCTAAAATAGCTACAATGTAATTATAATTTATATTGTAGCTATATTAGGATTTATTTTACAGGTAAGTATTTATCTTTAAATAGGAATAATTTATTTAATAAGAGTTAATTAATTTCGTTAGATGTAAATTATATTTAACCCCTTAACGACCGAGGACGTGCAGGGTACGTCCTCAAAAAAAAGGCAGTTAATGCCTGAGAACGTACCCTGCACGTCCTCGGTGTGGAAAGCAGCTGGAAGCGATCCTGCTCGCTTCCAGCTGCTTTCCGGTTATTGCAGTGATGCCTCGATATGGAGGCATCCTGCAATAACCCCCCTTGGCCATCCGATGCAGAGAGAGCCACTCTGTGGCCCTCTCTGCACCGGACATCGATGGCCGGTATCGTTGGTGGGTGGGAGCTTACGTGGGAGGCGGGGTGGCGGCCATCGGTGCGCTATGTGGAGTGGAGGGGGGCGGGATCGGGGGGGCGGGAGCTACGGGGGGCGCGCACGGGAGCGCGCGCGTGCACGGGGGTGGTGGGCGGGCGCGTGCACGGGGCGGGAGCGGGTGGGAACCGCTACACTACAGAAAAAAAAAAGTTAAAAAGTAAAAAAAAAAAAAACTTAAATGCAATCTAAGGGTTTTGGAAGGGGTTGGGGGTTGGTCTCGGTGGGGGGGGAAAGCTACACTACAGAAAAGGGAATTTAAAAAAAAAAAAAGGCTCATTTTGTTACAAAACTGGGTACTGGCAGACAGCTGCCAGTACCCAAGATGGCGCCCATTATTGCAGAGGGGAAGGGTTAGAGAGCAGTATGGTGGGGGATCAGTGAGGTTGGGGTCTAAGGGGGGATCCTACACATCAGCATATGTAAATATGCTTTTTTTTTTTTTTTAAAAAGGGCCAAATACCTTTTATTTTAGTACTGGCAGAGTTTCTGCCAGTACTTAAGATGGCGGGGACAATTGTGGGGTGGGGGAGGGAAGAGAGCTGTTTGGGAGGGATCAGGGGGTCTGATGTTTCAGGTGGGAGGCTGAGCTCTACACTAAAGCTAAAATTAACCATGCAAGCTCCCTACAAGCTACATAATTAACCCCTTCACTGCTAGCCATAATACACGTGTGATGCGCAGCGGCATTTAGAGGCCTTCTAATTACCAAAAAGCAATGCCAAAGCCATATATGTCTGCTATTTCTGAACAAAGGGGATCCCAGAGAAGCATTTACAACCATTTGTGCCATAATTGCAGAAGGTGTTTGTAAATAATTTCAGTGAGAAACCTAAAATTGAGAAAAAATTAACGTTTCTTTTAATTTGATCGCATTTAGCGGTGAAATGGTGGCATGAAATATACCAAAATTGGCCTAGATCAATACTTGGGGTTGTCTACTACACTACACTAAAGCTAAAACTACCCCAAAAAGCTCCCTACATGCTCCCTAATTAACCCCTTCACTGCTGGGCATAATACACGTGTGGTGCGCAGTGGCATTTAGCGGCCTTCTAATTACCAAAAAGCAACACCAAAGTCATATATGTCTGCTATTTCTGAACAAAGGGGATCCCAGAGAAGAATTTACAACCATTTATGCCATAATTGCACAAGCTGTTTGTAAATAATTTAAGTTAGAAACCAAAAGTTTGTGAAAAAATTTGTGAAAAGTGAACAATTTTTTCTATTTGATTGCATTTGGCGGTGAAATGGTGGCATGAAATATACCAAAATGGGCCTAGATCAATACTTTGGGTTGTCTACTAAAAAAAAATATATACATGTCAATGGATATTCAGAGATTCCTGAAAGATATCAGTGCTCTAATGTAACTATCGCTAATTTTGAAAAGAAATGGTTTGGAAATAGCAAAGTGCTACTTGTATTTATGGCCCTATAGTTTACAAAAAAAGCAAAGAACATGTAAACATTGGGTATTTCTAAACTCAGGACAAAATTTAGAAACTATTTAGCATGGGTGTTTTTTGGTGGTTGTAGATGTGTAACAGATTTTGGGGGTCAAAGTTAGAAAAAGTGTGTTTTTTTCCATTTTTCCTCATATTTTATAATTTTTTTTATAGTAAATTATAAGATATGATGAAAATAATGGTATCTTTAGAAAGTCCATTTAATGGCGAGAAAACGGTATATAATATGTGTGGGTACAGTAAATGAGTAAGAGGAAAATTACAGCTAAACACAAACACCTCAAAAATGTAAAAATAGCCTTGGTCCCAAACGGACAGAAAATGGAAAAGTGATGTGGTCATTAAGGGGTTAAGTTAGGGGGGTGTTAGTGTTAGGGTTAGACTTAGCTTTAGGGGTTAATCCATTTATTATAGTAGCAGTGAGCTCCGGTCGTCAGATTAGGGGTTAATAATTGAAGTTAGGTGTCGGCGATGTTAGGGAGGGCAGATTAGGGGTTAATACTATTTATGATAGGGTTAGTGAGGCGGATTAGGGGTTAATAACTTTATTATAGTAGCGCTCAGGTCCACTCGGCAGATTAGGGGTTAATAAGTGTAGGCAGGTGTCGGCGACGTTGAGGGGGGCAGATTAGGGGTTAATAAATATAATATAGGGGTCGGCGGTGTTAGGGGCAGCAGATTAGGGGTACATAAGGATAACGTAGGTGGCGGCGCTTTGCGGTCGGCAGATTAGGGGTTAATTATTGTAAGTAGCTGGCGGCAACGTTGAGGGGGGCAGGTTAGGGGTTAATAAATATAATACAGGGGTCGGCGGTGTTAGGGGCAGCAGATTAGGGGTACATAAGGATAACGTAGGTGGTGGTGCTTTGCGGTCGGCAGATTAGGGGTTAATTATTGTAAGTAGCTGGCGGCGACGTTGAGGGGGGCAGGTTAGGGGTTAATAAATATAATACAGGGGTCGGCGGTGTTAGGGGCAGCAGATTAGGGGTACATAAGTATAACGTAGGTGGCGGTCGGCAGATTAGGGGTTAAAAAATTTTTTATCGAGTTGCGGCGATGTGGGGGGACCTCAGTTTAGGGGTACATAGGTAGTTTATGGGTGTTAGTGTACTTTAGGGTACAGTAGTTAAGAGCTTTATGAACCGGCGTTAGCCCAGAAAGCTCTTAACTCCTGCTTTTTTTCTGCGGCTGGAGTTTTGTCGTTAGAGCTCTAACGCTCACTTCAGAAACGACTCTAAATACCGGAGTTAGGAAGATCCCATTGAAAAGATAGGATACGCAATTGACGTAAGGGGATCTGCGGTATGGAAAAGTCGCGGCTGAAAAGTGAGCGTTAGACCCTATTTTGAGTGACTCCAAATACCGGCGGTAGCCTAAAACCAGCGTTAGGAGCCTCTAATGCTGGTTTTCACGGCTACCGCCAAACTCCAAATCTAGGCCTTATTGTTTATTTACAAAACTTGGTCTTATTTAATTTTAAGATAAAGACATGTTATATACCACAACAGTTAAATCTGTATTGCATGTTCAAACCTTAATAAAACCAAAAATAAAAGCAGGTTAATAAACCTTTACTCCAGGAGTATATAATGAGTTTGGAAGTTTTAGAGCAGTATTAATTTTGTTGCCGAAAAATTCATTCAATCAATTGATTCTTCCTATAGAAATAAGCATAACCCACAAGTATGGGTTTAAGTTATGCTGTGCTAGCTGAAGAAACGTTTTGTTGTGTTGAGTTACTTGTTTTAAATATTAACAGAGAACTGTTAAAGTTTTTATATTGGGTAATATGTGCAATACAGCCAATACAGTTTAGAGTTTATTTTTTTATATTTTAAAGTTGCACTTCTGTTTGTTTATGAAACTTGGTTTTATTTAATTTTAAGTTTAATAAAGACATTATATATCACCACCGCTATCTTATTGTTTATTTACAAAACTTGGTCTTATTTAATTTTAAGATAAAGACATGTTATATACCACAACAGTTAAATCTGTTAAATCTGTATTGCATGTTTAAACCTTAATACCATAAATAATAACAGGTGTTATGTGTACTCCTGGAGTATATAATGAGTTTGGAAATTATAGAGAAATGCTTAAATAGTGCATTACACTTTAACTAAACCCCTTAGATTTTAGTTGACTAAAATCTACTGGAGATTTAGTCGACTAAAACTAGACTAAAACTAAAACAATTCAGCCGTCAAAATTAACACTGCTCATAACAGAACGTTGATGTGAAGAGAAGGCTCCTCCAGAGACTAGATTCCCTGAGCCCTCAGGGAACCCTAGATCGTGCCCCAGCCCAGAAGACTGGCAACCAAAATCACATTTCCTACGAAGGTCTCAAAAAAACATGTGCCTAGAGAAGAGATCCTGACAGAGCCACCAGGGGAGAGGACGTCCTGATGGTATAGGTATCGAATGATCTCCATTCCAACATCTGAGCCTACATAGTAGGTTGCATATGTTAAAACAAAAGGAAAACGGAAAAATGTCCATGGTAGCCACCCACCCACGTAAAAGCGGAGCAAGTCCATGATAAAGCAATGACCTGAATTGAGCGAGGATACATCTCCCAGCTTGTATTTGAGGAAAATTGCCTTCACATATTATTGCTACTGACTAATGGCATGCCACAATAGGAATCCTCTCTGAGAAGACACCGACAAAGCGCGCAAAGCAGCAGAGAGTGATAGCCGCACGGCGCGATGTCAGGCGTGCCATCTTAAGCAGAAGGCATATTCCCCTTAGTGTCAATAAAAATAAAAACACCACACAGAAAAAAAAAAATAAGAGCCCTCCATGCCACAAAAGTCCCTAGACACATCGCAGGTAGGACTGGAGCGTTTTTATGCTTGTACCGGATAGACCCTGCATATAAATTCTCTGCAATGGAGAAGAGTTCTTTATATATCTCCACGCTGCTCCATAAACTGATATCCCCCATAAGGGATATAACCTAAAAAGCCCTCTAAGGGCAAGTAAGTGCCAGCCGGACACACTTAAGTCCTCTTATCTCTGTAGAGATTATCCAGGGGCCACAGTAGGAAGGATATAAAATAAAGGACTTACCTTCCAGGGTCTCTGCTGTGGAGCAGTCACAGCACTTCCAGGTCAGGCAGCTTCATCCAACTTCTGACAGGGACCTGAGATAGAAAGGAAAGCAGTGTAAGCTAACATTGGTTGCCAGGTGGGGGTGTTAGCGCAGATTGATGGAAGGAGGACAGAGAAGATCCCTGCGACATCCAGCAGCTAACAGCTACCAATACTCTTACTAAGAGGTTTACATGGACACAGCATTAACCCCAGTCCTATCTTGAAGGGAAACTACCCATTAAAGGACTTCAATCTATTTTTCTTTAGAGCACCATCTTCGCCAAACCTCCTAGGTACAGAGGCAAAGAATGACTGGGTGAGTATGGGAAGTGGGAGGAATACTTGTTGTTCAAAGGATTTATCACAAGATTTGGAAAGCATATTTTTTTAACATAAAACTATTGTCTTGGAAGGTACTTTTTTGTTAACTCAGAAACTCTTCTAGCAAAAGAGATAGCATTATCTTGGGATCCTCCATTTTTGATTTTTCACAAGGACAAGGCTTTACTTTGTACTATCTTCCCAAAGTTGTTTCTACTGGTAACTTCAATCAGGAAATTGTTGTTCCTTCTCTTTGTCCAGACCTTGCTAACTCCAAGGAAAGATTGTTACATAATCTCGACATAGTCAGAGCTTTGAAGTTCTATCTCCAAGCTACTAAAGTATTTAGAAAAACTTCTAGTTTGTTTGTGCATTACTCTGGGACTCGTAAAGGGCAAAAAGCTACTAAGGTAGAGTTGGCATTTTGGCTTAAACAGGTAATTCACAAGGCTTACTTAGTGGCGGGTAAATTGCCTTCTAAACGTATTACAGCTTACTCGACTAGAGCAGTGGCAACATAGTGGGCCTTTAAGAATAATGCATCTTTGGAGCAGATTTGCAAAGCTGCCACATGGTCCTTTTTACACACTTTTTCCAAACCATCATTTTGATGTCTTTGGTTCTTCGCAATCAGCTTTTGGAAGGAAAGTCCTCCAGGCTGCGGTGTCGGCTAAATATGAACTGTCATAGAAAGTATTTTCCAACCTTGTCCGTAATATATTCCATCGGCTTGAGTTTTAATCCCACGAGGATTTTGGACCATCATCATTTTATGAAAGAAAACAAAATGTATGCTTACCTGATAAATTATTTTCTTTTGGAATGGTGATTGTCCACATATTGGGCGACAGTTCTAATGACACCTCCTATAGACCCTGCGTTGCCTTTCCTATCTTTCTTTTCCTATTCTCTACTCGCCTATTTGTGAAACTAAGAGAGATGGGTAGTGGAAGGGTTTTAAAGCTCTTGTATGGGTTGTTGATCTCCTCCTAGTGGCGGGAAATATATCCCATATGTTATGAGGGACTTTGGACCATCATCATTCCGAAAGAAAAGAATTTATCAGGTAAGCATAAATTTTGTTTTTAACCCCTTTGTTACTGGGAATTTCAGAGAAAAATGCCCAAAATACCAGATAATTTTTAGCATTTTTGCTATCACTCCATTTAAATGGAAATAGAGCCTTGTTTTTTTATTTAGTCATCAAAACTATATATATATATATATATATATATCTGTAGATTACTCAAGATATTGATCTAGGCCCATTTTGGTATATTTCATGCCAGCATTTCGCTCGCTACCAGATGCAATCATAAATCATTAACTTTTTCACAAACTTTGGGTTTGTCACTGAAACTATTTACATACTGCTTGTGCAATCATGACACAAATCGTTGTAAACGCTTCTCTGGGATCCTTTTTGTTCAGAAATAGCAGACAAGTATGGCTTTGCCATTCGCTTTTGGTTATTACAATGCCGCTAATTGCAGCTGCATACCACACTTCTATTATTCCTAGCAGTGAAGGGTTTAATTAGTTAGATGGTAAGGGTAATATTATTATAGTGTAGGTATAACCCTACCACCCCGTGATCCCTCCTAAACAGCTCTCTAAACTTCTCACTAGTGACGCCCATCTTTGGTACTGGCAGCTGTCTGCTAGAACCCAGTTTATAGATTTTTTTTTAATTGATTTTTTTAATTTTTGTTCTGTAGTGTAGCCCCCCTTATTCCATGTGATCGTTACTTATGGCACCCCCATTCCAACATTTTTCTGTAGTGCAGCACCCTATCCTTCCCTCTCCCTTCAAAATATTTTTATTCTGTGGTGTAGGGCCACACCAACTGAGATTGTGACAGACAGTGAAAGAGATCGATGTGACAATCTGCCTTCCTATAACAGAGCACCGATTGTGCCCCGTTACCATATGGAGAATACCTAAAAAACTATTTAAAGGGGAAAACTCTTATTACAGGGGTTCAAGAACAGTGGGAATTTGTGAAAGGTGCCATTTTAGATGCAACCGCACACTGTATTAGACATGTCTGTAAAAATAAAAGAAAGCGGAAACCAATTTGGTTTTCCAAAGAAGTAGCACATGCTGTAAAGACAAAAAAGATAGCTTATAAAAATTACAGACACACACAAGCAGATGATGATATGAAAATATGGAGACTCCAACAAAAAAAGACTAAGCAGTTAATTAGGAAGGTTAAAGCTCATGCAGAAGAGAAGATAGCACAGTCAGTAAAACATGGGGACAAAACATTCTTTAGATATATCAGTGAAAGAAGAAAAAATAAGGTAGGAATAGTAAAATTGAAATCAGTTGATGGTAGAATAATAGAAGGAGATAAGCAGATTGCAGACTGTCTCAATGATTACTTCTGTTCTGTTTTCACTAAAGATTGTGAAGATACAATGTCTACATTAAGGGATGCTACGCAAAATAGAAACAAGCTTAACAGTAATCTTTTTACAGAGGATGAGGTTTTGTTAGCATTATCAAAAATAAATGTTACAAAGGCAGTGGGTCCTGATAATATTCATCCAAGGGTTTTAAAAGAACTTCGATCAGTGCTAACTGTCCCATTAACTGATCTGTTTAATCAGTCACTATTAACAGGAGCTGTCCCAGATGATTGGAAAATAGCAAATGTAATACCTCTTCATAAAAAGGGCAGTAGAGAAGAATCTGGCAACTACAGGCCAGTTAGTTTAACTTCAGTAGTAGGGAAATAATGGAAAGCCTCTTAAAAGAAAGAATTATGACTTACATAAAGACAAACAATTTAGAGGACCAAAATCAGCATGGTTTTACTTCAGGGAGATCATGTCAGACTAATCTAATTGACTTCTTTGATTATGTAACAAAAGTATTAGACAAGGGAGGAGCAGTTGATGTAGCATATCTAGATTTCAGCAAAGCATTTGACACCGTCCCACACAGTAAACTTATTCACAAACTATATCTCCTTGGTCTAGATTCAAAAATTGTGAACTGGGTGGAATGCTGGCTTAAGGACAGAAAACAAAGTGTCTTAGTAAATGGAGTTCATTCAGCAGAGGGGGCTGTTACTAGTGGTGTTCCTCAGGGGTCAGTTCTGGGGCCTGTTTTGTTTAACATATTTATCTGCGATATCAGCAAAGGGCTACAGGGGAAAGTATGTCTCTTTGCAGATGATACAAAAATTTGCAACAGAGTGGATGTTCCAGGGGGGGTAGACAAAATGAGAAGTGATATACAACAATTGGAGGATTGGACAAACGACTGGGATCTAAAGTTTAACACAGCAAAGTGTAAAATAATGCATTTAGGGAAGAAAAATCCAAATGTTAATTACAGACTCAATGACACTTTACTGACTGTTACAGACGAGGAACAGGACTTGGGAATTATTATTTTGGTAGAGGTATTTGCAGCAGAAATAGTAAGGTTCTTATGCCACTTTATAGATCATTAGTTAGGCCCCATCTTGAGTATTGTGTGCAGTTCTGGAGGCCATATCTTCAGAAGGATATTAACAAACTTGAATCTGTGCAAAGGAGGGCTACCAAAATGGTACATGGTCTAAAAAATAAAACTTACCAGGATAGGCTCAATGACCTAAATATGTATAGCTTAGAGGAGAGAAGGGAAAGAGGTGATATGATAGCAACTTTCAAGTACATTAAAGGGTTTAGTAAAACTGAGGCTGTGGGTATTTTACATAAAATGGAAAATTCAAGAACAAGGGGTCATGAGCTCAAGCTAAAGGGTAGTAGATTCAGGAGTAATTTGAGGAAGCACTTCTTTACAGAAAGAGTGATTGATTTATGGAATAAACTTCCTCAAGAGGTAGTAGCAACAAACACTGTGGGGGACTTTAAAAATGCATGGGACAAGCATAGGGCTATCCTACGAACTAGATAAGTTTATACTGTTAGGTAAGGTCGGGCAGACTTGCTGGGCCTATGGCTCTTATCTGCCGTCAATATCTATGTTTCTATGTTTCTAAGACAGATGCTGGAAGCCCAGGAACAGCGAGTCTCAGTTGTAATCATTATGGACGCAGATCTATGTACTACATGACATAGATCTATATTATGTGGTGCGCAGTTCCTACAAGTGATTATACCACAGAGCGTATGAGACGATATCTGATGTGTATGTGAAAGTGTGTGATCATCGGCAGTTCCTACAACCCATTATCCCACAGAGAGTATGACAAGATATCTTATGTGTACGTGAATGTGTGTAATCATCTGCAGTTCCTACAAGTCATTGTCCCACAGAGCGTACGAGACGATATCTGATGTGTATGTGAATGTGTGTGATCATCTGCTGTTGTTACAAATCATTGTACCACAGAGCGTATGAGTAAGATATCTGATGTGTACATGAATGTGTGTAATCATCTGCAGTTCCTACAAGTCATTGTCCCAAAGAGCGTATGAGAAGATATCTGATGTGTATGTGAATGTGTGTGATCATCTGCAGTTCCTACAAGTCATTAACCCACAGAGCGTATGAGAAGATATCTGATGTGTATGTGAATGTGTGGGATCATCTGCTGTTCCTACAAGTCATTAACCCACAGAGCATATGAGAAGATATCTGATGTGTACGTGAATGTGTGTGATCATCTGCAGTTCCTACAAGTCATTAACCCACAGAGCGTATGAAAAGATATCTGATGTGTATGTGAATGCGTGTGATCATCTGCAGTTCCTACAACTCATTATCCCACAGAGCGTATGAGAAGATATCTGATGTGTATGTGATTGTGTGTCATCATCTGCAGTTCCTACAAGCCATTAACCCACAGAGCGTATGAGAAGATATCTGATGTGTATGTGAATGTGTGTGATCATCTGCAGTTCCTACAAGTCATTATCCCACAGAGCGTATGAGAAGATATCTGATGTGTACATGAATGTGTGTGATCATCTGCAGTTCCTACAAGTCATTGTCCCACAGAGCGTATGAGTAAGATATCTGATGTGTACGTGATTGTGTGTGATCATCTGCAGTTCCTAAAAGTCATTGTCCCACAGAGCGTATGAGTAAGATATCTGATGTGTACGTGAATGTGTGTGATCATCTGCAGTTCCTACAAGTCATTGTCCCATAGAGCGTATGAGAAGATATCTTATGTGTACGTGATTGTGTGTCATCATCTGCAGTTCCTACAAGTCATTATCCCACAGAGCGTATGAGAAGATATCTTATGTGTACGTGATTGTGTGTCATCATCTGCAGTTCCTAAAAGTTATTGTCCCACAGAGCGTATGAGTAAGATATCTTATGTGTACGTGAAAGTGTGTGATCATCTGCTGTTCTTACAAGTCATTATATGAAATGTGGATAGTCCAGCACCGGCTTCAAACCCCAAGATAGAGGGTACTCCTTTGGAGTGACTGCCACACTCCCAGCAATAGAGTATGAAGAAGAAAAATAAGGGTAACTACTCTTGTAAAAATCCCAAAATATTTTTATTAGACAGGATCAGACACAGAACACCACAACGTTTCGGGGTCAGTACCCCTTAGTCATGTGATAACAAACATACACACCACACCTGTTTAAATAGGCTGGGCCAGGTAATTGTTTCATCATGTTAACTCTTTCAATTATTTATAATGGCAATGGCCCATTAGTATTAATGCTATACTGACCCCTACTGGTCAAGGGTGGCGTGACATGCAAAATTAAAATAAACTTGAAATATAAGGAAGCCTCAAGAAAATATTTACATGTTTACATTATTCAATTAGACTAATATACAGACATAAAGAAATTGCAACATGTTATAAAATGTATGTTTTACACTATATTTCATTCTGCAAAGCTGGAAAAGATCAATAACTTCCAAAATCAAAATTAGATTGAATCAAATAACAAGAAGGGACTGTCCCTTTTATTTTTTAAAGGTAGTAACACTATCTCAAATTAAAAGGATGTCTATAAATAAAGAGGAACAGAGAGTAATCACTCATTGAACCTCAAAAGGACTGTCCCTTTTCATTGCTAATAATGACTCTATCTTAAATAAAAGGATGTCTATATATAAAGAGGAGCAGAGAGTGAAAACTCATTGAACCTCAAGATGAAGAGTTTTTCAAATCTATGTATACACATATAAATATACATGCTATACATCCTATACATCCATGTAAAAAGAGGAGCAAGAAGGGCATCAATAGAAAATAGACCAGTCAATTTCATGGTTCATTCCCTTCGGTTCCAAGGTATCCAACTTAAAAATCCAATAGGATTCCCGTTGTTTCAGTAACAGAGACCTGTTACCGCCCCGTCTTGGAGTCTTAACGTGGTCGATAACTTGGAAGCGAAGTTGGCTCACATGATGCCCTGCTTGCAAAAAGTGATATGCTACTGGGGCAGTAAATACCTTGCACCTGATATTACTTTTATGCTCCGTGATGCGGTCCCCTACCCGTCTAGTGGACTCGCCCACATAGGCACGCCCACACGGACACTTTATCAGATAGATTACAAAGTTAGTATTGCAGGTATAATAATCCTTGAATTTGAATTTATACCCGGTTTGAGGATGTACAAAATGTGGACTTTTGATTATGGAACTACAGTTAATACAGCTCAAACAGGGAAAACAGCCCAAGTTCTTTTTAGTGATGTATCCTTGTTGAGGTGATCTGCCAGAGCCCACATCAGCCTTAACAAGTGAATCTTTCAGACTTTTATTCCGTTTGTATGCTGGCATTGGGCAATGGCAGAACTCCTCAACATTGGTTATACAGTTTTGTAGAATTGGCCAGTGTTTGCGAATTATTCGAGTGATTTGCTGACTTTGTCTGCAATAGCCAGAGACAAAAACCAATCTCTTTTCCTTATCATGATGAGGTTTGGTTTTGAATAGCGTGTCTCTATCAATTGCAGCCACTGTCTGTATAGTGTCATGAACCAATTTCGTGGGATAGCCTCTTTGAATAAATTTGTCCCCCATCTCAGATAGTCTGGGCCCCTGGAATCATTTGTAACTGATTTAAATCTTTCTACTAACAATATACAGTTTAAACTTGTGTGGAGTGAATTTAGTATTGACTTCCTAGATGTCACTGTGACCAAACAAGGTATGGGTTTCACAACTGACATATTTAGAAAAGCAACTGACAGAAATAGCCTTCTTCATTATGACAGTGCTCATCCACTACCCCTTGTAAAATCACTTCCACAAAGCCAAATGCTTCGTGTCAAAAGGATTGTAGATGATCCTGATAAATCCATAATTAGACTATCTGAGATGGGGGACAAATTTATTCAAAGAGGCTATCCCACGAAATTGGTTCATGACACTATACAGACAGTGGCTGCAATTGATAGAGACACGCTATTCAAAACCAAACCTCATCATGATAAGGAAAAGAGATTGGTTTTTTTCTCTGGCTATTGCAGACAAAGTCAGCAAATCACTCGAATAATTCGCAAACACTGGCCAATTCTACAAAACTGTATAACCAATGTTGAGGAGTTCTGCCATTGCCCAATGCCAGCATACAAACGGAATAAAAGTCTGAAAGATTCACTTGTTAAGGCTGATGTGGGCTCTGGCAGATCACCCCAACAAGGATACATCACTAAAAAGAACTTGGGCTGTTTTCCCTGTTTGAGCTGTATTAACTGTAGTTCCATAATCAAAAGTCCACATTTTGTACATCCTCAAACCGGGTATAAATTCAAATTCAAGGATTATTATACCTGCAATACTAACTTTGTAATCTATCTGATAAAGTGTCCGTGTGGGCGTGCCTATGTGGGCGAGTCCACTAGACGGGTAGGGGACCGCATCACGGAGCATAAAAGTAATATCAGGTGCAAGGTATTAACTGCCCCAGTAGCATATCACTTTTTGCAAGCAGGGCATCATGTGAGCCAACTTCGCTTCCAAGTTATCGACCACGTTAAGACTCCAAGACGGGGCGGTAACAGGTCTCTGTTACTGAAACAACGGGAATCCTATCGGATTTTTAAGTTGGATACCTTGGAACCGAAGGGAATGAACCGTGAAATTGACTGGTCTATTTTCTATTGATGCCCTTCTTGCTCCTCTTTACATGGATGTATAGGATGTATGGCATGTATATTTATATGCGTATACATAGATTCGAAAAACTCTTCATCTTGAGGTTCAATGAGTTTTCACTCTCTGCTCCTCTTTATATATAGACATCCTTTTATTTAAGATAGAGTCATTATTAGCAATGAAAAGGGACAGTCCTTTTGAGGTTCAATGAGTGATTACTCTCTGTTCCTCTTTATTTATAGACATCCTTTTAATTTGAGATAGTGTTACTACCTTTAAAAAATAAAAGGGACAGTCCCTTCTTGTTATTTGATTCAATCTAATTTTGATTTTGGAAGTTATTGATCTTTTCCAGCTTTGCAGAATGAAATATAGTGTAAAACATACATTTTATAACATGTTGCAATTTCTTTATGTCTGTATATTAGTCTAATTGAATAATGTAAACATTTAAATATTTTCTTGAGGCTTCCTTATATTTCAAGTTTGTTTTAATTTTGCATGTCACGCCACCCTTGACCAGTAGGGGTCAGTATAGCATTAATACTAATGGGCCATTGTCATTACAAATAATTGAAAGAGTTAACATGATGAAACAATTACCTGGCCCAGCCTATTTAAACAGATGTGGTGTGTATGTTTGTTATCACATGACTAAGGGGTACTGACCCCGAAACGTTGTGGTGTTCTGTGTCTGATCCTGTCTAATAAAAATATTTTGGGATTTTTACAAGAGGAGTTACCCTTATTTTTCTTCTTCATACCCTACAAGTCATTATCCCAGAGCGTATGAGTAAGATAT
Source organism: Bombina bombina (assembly GCF_027579735.1). Taxonomy (NCBI): domain Eukaryota; kingdom Metazoa; phylum Chordata; class Amphibia; order Anura; family Bombinatoridae; genus Bombina; species Bombina bombina. Next base: position 529,093 of record NW_026511871.1, on the reverse strand, counting down.
CTGATGTGTACGTGAAAGTGTGTGATCATCTGCTGTTGCTACAAGTCATTGTCTCACAGAGCGTATGAGAAGATATCTGATGTGTACGTGATTGTGTGGGATCATCTGCAGTTCCTACAAGTCATTAACCCACAGAGCGTATGAGAAGATATCTTATGTGTATGTGATGGTGTGTCATCATCTGCAGTTCTTACAAGTCATTGTCTCACAGAGCGTATGAGAAGATATCTGATGTGTACGTGATTGTGTGGGATCATCTGCAGTTCCTACAAGTCATTAACCCACAGAGCGTATGAGAAGATATCTTATGTGTATGTGATTGTGTGTCATCATCTGCAGTTCCTACAAGTCATTATCCCACAGAGCGTATGAGAAGATATCTGATGTGTATGTGATTGTGTGTCATCATCTGCAGTTCCTACAAGTCATTATCCCACAGAGCGTATGAGAAGATATCTGATGTGTATGTGATTGTGTGTCATCATCTGCAGTTCCTACAAGTCATTAACCCACAGAGTGTATGAGAAGATATCTGATGTGTATGTGAATGTGTTTGATCATCTGCAGTTCCTACAAGTCATTATCCCACAGAGCGTATGAGAAGATATCTGATGTGTATGTGATTGTGTGTCATCATCTGCAGTTCCTACAAGTCATTATCCCACAGAGCGTATGAGAAGATATCTGATGTGTATGTGATTGTGTGTCATCATCTGCAGTTCCTACAAGTCATTAACCCACAGAGCGTATGAGAAGATATCTGATGTATATGTGAATGTGTGTGATCATCTGCAGTTCCTACAAGTCATTAACCCACAGAGCGTATGAGAAGATATCTGATGTGTATGTGAATGTGTGTGATCATCTGCAGTTCCTACAAGTCATTATCCCACAGAGCGTATGAGAAGATATCTGATGTGTATGTGATTGTGCGTCATCATCTGCAGTTCCTACAAGTCATTAACCCACAGAGCGTATGAGAAGATATCTGATGTGTATGTGAATGTGTGTGATCATCTGCAGTTCCTACAAGTCATTATCCCACAGAGCGTATGAGAAGATATCTGATGTGTATGTGATTGTGTGTCATCATCTGCAGTTCCTACAAGTCATTATCCCACAGAGCGTATGAGAAGATATCTGATGTGTATGTGATTGTGTGTCATCATCTGCAGTTCCTACAAGTCATTATCCCACAGAGCGTATGAGAAGATATCTGATGTGTATGTGAATGTGTGTGATCATCTGCAGTTCCTACAAGTCATTAACCAACAGAGCGTATGAGAAGATATCTGATGTGTATGTGAATGTGTGTCATCATCTGCAGTTCCTACAAGTCATTATCCCACAGAGCGTATGAGAAGATATCTGATGTGTATGTGAATGTGGGTGATCATCTGCAGTTCCTACAAGTCATTATCCCACAGAGCGTATGAGAAGATATCTGATGTGTACATGAATGTGTGTGATCATCTGCAGTTCCTACAAGTCATTGTCCCACAGAGCGTATGAGTAAGATATCTGATGTGTAAGTGAATGTGTGTGATCATCTGCAGTTCCTACAAGTCATTAACCCACAGAGCGTATGAGAAGATATCTGATGTGTATGTGAATGTGTGTGATCATCTGCAGTTCCTACAAGTCATTAACCCACAGAGCGTATGAGAAGATATCTGATGTGTATGTGAATGTGTGTGATCATAGGCAGTTCCTACAAGTCCTTATCCCACAGAGCGTATGAGAAGATATCTGATGTGTATGTGATTGTGTGTCATCATCTGCAGTTCCTACAAGTCATTAACCCACAGAGCGTATGAGAAGATATCTTATGTGTATGTGAATGTGTGTGATCATCTGCAGTTCCTACAAGTTATTATCCCACAGAGCGTATGAGAAGATATCTGATGTGTATGTGATTGTGTGTCATCATCTGCAGTTCCTACAAGTCATTATCCCACAGAGCGTATGAGAAGATATCTGATGTGTATGTGATTGTGTGTCATCATCTGCAGTTCCTACAAGTCATTAACCCACAGAGCGTATGAGAAGATATCTGATGTGTATGTGAATGTGTGTGATCATCTGCAGTTCCTACAAGTCATTAACCCACAGAGCGTATGAGAAGATATCTAATGTGTATGTGAATGTGTGTCATCATCTGCAGTTCCTACAAGTCATTAACCCACAGAGCGTATGAGAAGATATCTGATGTGTATGTGAATGCGTGTGATCATCTGCAGTTCCTACAAGTCATTAACCCACAGAGCGTATGAGAAGATATCTGATATGTATGTGATTGTGTGTCATCATCTGCAGTTCCTACAAGTCATTATCCCACAGAGTGTATGAGAAGATATCTGATGTATATGTGAATGTGTGTGATCATCTGCAGTTCCTACAAGTCATTATCCCACAGAGCGTATGAGAAGATATCTGATGTGTACATGAATGTGTGTGATCATCTGCAGTTCCTACAAGTCATTGTCCCACAGAGCGTATGAGTAAGATATCTGATGTGTATGTGAATGTGTGTGATCATCTGCAGTTCCTACAAGTCATTGTCCCACAGAGCATATGAGAAGATATCTGATATGTATGTGATTGTGTGTCATCATCTGCAGTTCCTACAAGTCATTATCCCACAGAGCGTATGAGAAGATATCTGATGTGTATGTGAATGTGTGTGATCATCTGCAGTTCCTACAAGTCATTATCCCACAGAGCGTATGAGAAGATATCTGATGTGTACCTGAATGTGTGTGATCATCTGCAGTTCCTACAAGTCATTGTCCCACAGAGCGTATGAGTAAGATATCTGATGTGTAAGTGAATGTGTGTCATCATCTGCAGTTCCTACAAGTCATTATCCCACAGAGCGTATGAGAAGATATCTGATGTGTACATGAATGTGTGTGATCATCTGCAGTTCCTACAAGTCATTGTCCCACAGAGCGTATGAGTAAGATATCTGATGTGTAAGTGAATGTGTGTCATCATCTGCAGTTCCTACAAGTCATTAACCCACAGAGCGTATGAGAAGATATCTGATGTGTATGTGAATATGTGTGATCATCTGCAGTTCCTACAAGTCATTAACCCACAGAGCGTATGAGAAGATATCTGATATGTATGTGATTGTGTGTCATCATCTGCAGTTCCTACAAGTCATTATCCCACAGAGTGTGTGAGAAGATATCTGATGTATATGTGAATGTGTGTGATCATCTGCAGTTCCTACAAGTCATTATCCCACAGAGCGTATGAGAAGATATCTGATGTGTACATGAATGTGTGTGATCATCTGCAGTTCCTACAAGTCATTGTCCCACAGAGCGTATGAGTAAGATATCTGATGTGTAAGTGAATGTGTGTCATCATCTGCAGTTCCTACAAGTCATTATCCCACAGAGCGTATGAGAAGATATCTGATGTGTACATGAATGTGTGTGATCATCTGCAGTTCCTACAAGTCATTGTCCCACAGAGCGTATGAGTAAGATATCTGATGTGTAAGTGAATGTGTGTCATCATCTGCAGTTCCTACATGCGACTGTCCCACAGAGAGTATGGAAAATAAAGGTGCCTGAGTTATAACAAAAAATACTCTATTAATTAAGTGTGGGGTTGTGGACTCTCCATGTCCGGAAATAAATAAATTTATCAGGTAAGCATACGTTTTATTTTCTTTCCTAAGACATGGAGAGTCCATGACTGCAACACTTAAACTGAATTCGCAACAGTTTAGTGAATTGCTTTAATATTAAGCTTCCTATATATAGGAAGCCTCAGCTGAGGCAAAAGTATCAAATTTAGAACATTTAGAAAAAGTATGCAGAGAGGTCCATGTAGCTGCCTTGCAAATCTGTTCCACAGAAGCTTCATTTTTGAAAGCCCAAGATGAGGAGACAGCCCTAGTAGAATGAGCCGTAATTCTCTCAGAGGGACGCTGTCCAGCAGTCTCATAAGCAAAACGTATCATACTTCTCAACCAGAGGGAAAGAGAAGTAGAAGAGGCCTTCTGACCCTTCCGCTTTCCAGAGAAACAAACAAAAAGGGCAGAAGACTGCCGAAAATCTTTAGTAGCCTGTAGGTAAAATTTTAGAGCATGCACAGAAACTAAGTTATGCAAAAGACGTTCCTTATGAGAAGAAGGATTAGGACAAAGAGAAGGAACAACAATTTCCTGATTAATGTTTCGATCATAAACCACCTTAGGGAGAAACCCCAATTTAGTATGAAGGACCGCCTTATCCGCATAAAAAATAAGGTAAGGGGAATCACACTGTAGAGCCGAGAGCTCAGAAACTCTGCGAGCAAAGGAAATAGCAATAAGAAACAAAACTTTCCAAGATAACAACTTAATATCTACAGAATGCACTGGCTCAAATGGAGACTGCTGCAAAATTGTATGCACAAGGTTCAAGCTCCAAGGAGGAGCAACAGATTTAAACACAGGCCTGATTCTGGCCAAAGCCTGACAAAAAGATTGAACATCTGGCACATCCGCCAGACGTTTGTGTAAAAGAATAGACAGTGCAGAAATCTGACCCTTCAGAGAACTGACTGACAATCCCTTCTCCAGACCTTCCTGGAGAAAAGACAAAATTCTAGGAATCCTGACCCTACTCCAAGAGAAGCCTTTCGATTAACACCAATATAGGTATTTACGCCATACCTTATGGTAAATCTTACGCGTAACTGGTTTGCGAGCCTGAAGCATAGTATCAATGACTGACTCAGAAAATCCACGCTTAGCCAAGACTAAGCGTTCAATCTCCATGCAGTCAGCTTCAGAAAAAATAGGTTTGGATGGAGGAAAGGACCCTGAGTTAGAAGGTCCCTCCTCAGAGGTAACCTCCAAGGTGTAAGAGAAGACATCTTCACCAGGTCTGCAAACCAAATCCTGCCAGGCCATGCAGGAGCTATTAGAATTACAGACACTCTCTCCTGTTTGATTTGAGCAATGACTCGTGGAAGGAGAGCAAACAGAGGAAACAGGTATGGTAGACCGAAATCCCAAGGAACCGCCAGAGCATCTATCAGGGCAGCCTGAGGATCTTTTAACCTTGAACCATACCTTGGAAGCTTGGCATTCTGACGAGACTCCATCATATCCAACTCCGGCACCCACCCACTTGAGGGTTAATCTGGAGAACACCTCCGTATGGAGAGCCCACTCCCCGGGATGAAAGGTCTGTCTGCTCAGAAAATCTGCCTCCCAGTTGTCCACTCCTGGAATGTGGATGGCAGATAGGAGACAATCGTGAGCTTCTGCCCACTGAATTATGCGAGTCACCTCCTTCATGGCCAAGGAACTCAGAGTTCCTCCTTGGTGGTTGATGTAAGCCACTGAGGTGATGTTGTCCGACTAGAATCTGATAAACCGGGCTAAAGACAACTGAGGCCAAGCCATCAAGGCATTGACGATCGCTCTCAACTCCAAGATGTTTATTGGGAGAGAAGACTCCTCCCGAGTCCATAGGCCTTGAGCTTTTAACAAGCAGCAGACTGCTCTGGCGTTCGTGGTCACAATCACCCAGGAGGATCTCTGGAAGCATTTACCCTGAAACAGATGATCCTGGGAAATCCACCACGAGAGAGAGTCTCTTGTTAACGGATCTATATCTATCTTCTGAGATATATCTGAATGGTCTCCGTTCCATTGCCTGAACATGCATAGTTGTAGAGCTCTCAAATGGAATTGAGCAAAAGGGATGATGTCCATGAAAGCAACCATCAGATCAATTACCTCCATGCATGGACCACTGATGGACCAACAGTAGACTGGAGAGAGAGACATGGCAAGGTAACTGTGCATGTATCACATAATTTAATAATTCCATTAAGCTAATATCTACCTGATATGAATTGATTTGGCTGTAACTACAGCAGATCCCCCCCTCACTACCTTATACATCTAAGGGTTCAAAAGAGAACATTTGTCTCATTAGTTCAGCGCAGACCCCAGGGGTGATGGAGACAAGATTCTGTGTTTTGGTGGAAGATATGCTCAGAATCCCAGGATATGGTCAGTTAACAGATACATGTGAAAATCACCATGATATTCACTAGACCCTATTTGAAGATCTAATACACATTCTCGTCTGAAAAGACTGCTGGCTCAGATAACAGCACATGGGAAGCAAAGTCTCAGATAAATGACTTGTGCCTAATTTTCATGTAGTTTAAGATACTCAAACGAATATATATTTAGACACATATTATATATGAACATATGAATCTGGGAGATTGTCTATGCCTAAGAAGGGTAATATGGGAAGTTGGAAGCCTAAGAATTAAGATTTTAAAATATCTTAACCTATGTACTTTTGATAACAAATAATCTATATAGTTCTTAGATAAATTAATGTGTACCGCAGACTGCCTGAATAAAATACAGTATATAATGATCTAAGAGATACATCACATGTTACATACTGTACTGGATATAATGTATTAAAAATAAATAACGGCATTGATATTTATAAAAGTTTGACTTATTTCAAAATAACAACATCGGTTTCTTTATTTTTCAGACAGTAATAAACCAACAAGATGTCCTATGAATATTGGTCATAAGCATAAGTCCATGCACTCAAACATTATTAGAAACATGAAATATACTGTATTTATATTAAGATACAATATAATGCCAGGATGTTGAATGCTATGATTCTGTGAAGAGCAAATAATTAACAGTATAATCGCTTACTAATATGATAGTAAAAGTATACTCATGTTTAGTCTCTATAAATACATGCTAAATTATATTAGATGGGACATATATGTTGACCAGATAAGTTTATTAATATCAGGAAATAGTGAGTATATTAAATATACAATTAAAAATATATAAGAATCTGTATTTACTGTTAGCAGTATTTGATAGTGAAACTGCATTTTTCTTTGTCTGCTGCCTCCATGGAATAAAAATGGTATTGCAACCAAAAGGTATTTGGCTGCTCAGGGAAGCATTTCCCAAATAACCTATGAGAGACAAGCTTCGGTAAGGGCCTATCAGATTCTTGTGGGAATGATTAAAGAAAAGGAGTGGTTATCATTGGATAAATCTTGCCACACACACTAGACAAAAGACAGACTCAAAGAAGCATAACTTTTTGACTGATAGAGAAAAACACAGCTTTGTGCTAAGTACCTCTCTACAAATTTCTGGACACTTTCTTATAATATAAAGATAACAATTTTAAAGCCTTTATCCTTGCAATAGTGGACTAAATCCTTCTTATATGACCCACAAGAAACCCAGGAAGCTGAACACTCAACTGGTTATTTTGTAAAGTATACGCAATTCTTAAGTATATACATTTAAATCAAAGGTATTCTAAAGCTATAGTTAGATTGAGGCTGGTAATTTAAATAACATATTTGCGCCTAGATTTAGAGTTTTGTCGGTAAAGACCGTAGGTAGGTAAGAAAGTCGGTAGGTGCTAACGCTGCTTTTTTTTCCAGCGCACCCTTAAGACAACGCTGGTATTTAGAGTTGTCTGAATAGCTGCGTTAGCCTCAGAAAAGGGAGCGTTGAGCATAATTTAGCTCCACTTCAACTCTCAATACCAGCGTTGCCTACGGTAGCGGTAAGCTGGAAAAACGTGCTCGTGCACGATATCCCCATAGGAAACAATGAGGCTGAGCTGGCTGAAAAAAAACCTAACACCTGCAAAAAAGCAGCCCCATTGTTTCCTATGGGGAAACACTCTCTAAGTCTACACCTAACACCCTAACACCCTAACATGAACCCCGAGTGTAAACACCCCTAACCTTACACGTATTAACCCCTAATCTGCCGCCCCCGCTTTCGCTGACACCTGCATTTTATTATTAACCCCTAATCTGCCGCTCCGGACACCGCCGCAACCTACATTATCCCTATGAACCCCTAATCTGCTGTCCCTAACATCGCCAACACCTATATTATATTTATTACCCCTAATCTGCCCCCCCCAACGTCGCTGCCACCTACCTACACTTATTAACCCCTAATCTGCCAACTGGACCTCGCCGCAGCTATAATAAATGTATTAACCCCTAAACCGCCGCACTCCTGCCTCGCAAACACTATAATAAATTGTATTAACCCCTAATCTGCCCTCCCTAACATCGCCGTCACCTACCCACAATTATTAACCCCTAATCTGCCGCCCCCACCGTCGCCGCTACTATAATAAAGTTATTAATCCCTAAACCTAAGTCTAACCCTAACCCTAACACCCCCTAAGTTAAATATCATTTAAATTAATCTAAATAAATGTACTATCATTAAATAAATTATTCCTATTTAAAACTAAATACTTACCTATAAAATAAACTAATAAAATAACTAATAGTTACATTGTAGCTATTTTAGGATTTATATTTATTTTACAGGCAACTTTGTATTTATTTTAACTAGGTAGAATAGCTATTAAATAGCTAATAACTATTTAATAGCTACCTAGTTAAAATAATTATAAAATTACCTGTAAAATAAATCCTAACCTAAGTTACAAATACACCTAACACTACACTATCAATAAATTAATTAAATAAATTAACTACAATTAGCTAAACTAAAATACCATTAAATAAACTAATCTATAATACAAAAAAAACAAAACACTAAATTACAGAAAATTAAAAAAAATTACAAGAAGTTTAAACTAATTACACCTAATCTAAGCCCCCTAATAAAATAACCCCCCCAAAAAATAATAAAATCCCTTACCCTATTCTAAATTAAAAAGTAATCAGCTCTTTTACCAGCCCTTAAAAGGGCCTTTTGCGGGGCATTGCCCCAAAGTAATCAGCTCTTTTACCTGTAAAAAAAATACAACCCCCAACATTAAAACTCATCACCCACATACGCCTACTCTAACCCACCCAAACCCCCCTTAAACAAACCTAACACTAACCCCCTGAAGATCTCCCTACCTTGAGTCGTCCTCACCCAGCCGAGCCGAATTCTTCATCCAAGCGGAGCAAGAAGATGTCATCCATCCGGTAGAAGTCTTCATCCAAGCTGTGCAAGAAGAGGTCCTCCATCCGGTAGAAGTATTCATCCAAGCGGCGTCTTCTATCTTCATCCATCCGGAGCGGAACGGAGCCATGTTCCATCCAGCCGACGCGGAGCCATCCTCTTCAACCAACGGACTAACGGCAAATGAAGGTTCCTTTAAGGGACGTCATCCAAGATGGCGTCCCTCGAATTCAATCAGCCAATCGGATTGACCTCGCATTCTATTGGCTGTTCAGATCAATCGGAATTCGAGGGACGCCATCTTGGATGACGTCCCTTAAAGGAACCTTCATTCGTCGTTAGTCCGTCGGTTGAAGAGGATGCCTCCGCGTCGGCTGGATGGAAGATGGCTCTGCTCCAGATGGATGAAGATAGAAGACGCCGCTTGGATGAATACTTCTACTGGATGGAGGACCTCTTCTTGCACCGCTTGGATGAAGACTTCTACCGGATGGATGACATCTTCTTGCTCCGCTTGGATGAAGAATTCGGCTCGGCTGGGTAAAGACGACTCAAGGTAGGGAGATCTTCAGGGGGTTAGTGTTAGGTTTATTTAAGGGGGGTTTGGGTGGGTTAGAGAAGGGGTATGTGGGTGGTGGGTTTTAATGTTGGGGGGGTTGTATTTTTTTTACAGGTAAAAAAGCTGATTACTTTCGGGCAATGCCCCTCAAAAGGCCCTTTTAAGGGCTGGTAAAAGAGCTGATTACTTTTTAATTTAGAATAGGGTAGGGCATTTTATTATTTAGGGGGGCTTTTTTTATTTTATTAGGGGGCTTAGATTAGGTGTAATTAGTTTAAACTTCTTGTAATTTTTTTTATTTTCTGTAATTTAGTTGTTTTTTTTTTTATTATAGATTTTAGAGTTTATTTAATTGTATTTTAGTTTAGCTAATTGTACTTAATTTAGTTTAGCTAATTGTACTTAATTTATTTAATTAATTTATTGATAGTGTAGTGTTAGGTGTATTTGTAACTTAGGATAGGATTTATTTTACAGGTAATTTTGTAATTATTTTAACTAGGTAGCTATTAAATAGTTATTAACTATTTAATAGCTATTGTACCTAGTTAAAATAAATACAAAGTTACCTGTAAAATAAATATAAATCCTAAAATAGCTACAATGTAACTAATAGTTATATTGTAGCTATATTAGGGTTTATTTTATAGGTAAGTATTTATTTTTAAATAGGAAAATTAATTTAATGCTAGTAAATTTATTTAGATTAATTTAAATGATATTTAAGTTAGGGGGGTGTTAGGGTTAGGGTTAGACTTAGGTTTAGGGGTTAATAAATTTATTATAGTAGCGGCGACGTTGCGGGCGGGAAATTAGGGGTTAATATTTGTAGGTAGGTGGCGGCGATGTTAGGGAGGGCAGATGAGGGGTTAATACTATTTATTATAGTGTTTGCGAGGCGGGAGTGCGGCGGTTTAGGGGTTAATACATTTATTATAGTGGCGGCGAGGTCCGGTCGGTAGATTAGGGGTTAATAAGTGTAGGTAGGTGGCGGCGACGTAGGGGGGGGCAGATTAGGGGTTAATAAATATAATGTAGGTGTCGGCGATGTTAGGGGCAGCAGATTAAGGGTTCATAGCTACTGTATAATGTAGGTGGCGGCGATGTCCGGTCGGAAGATTAGGGGTTACAAAAATTATTATAGGGTTGGCGATGTGGGGGGGCCTCGGTTTAGGGGTTCATAGGTAGTTTATGGGTGTTAGTGTACTTTATAGCACAGTAGTTAAGAGCTTTATGTTCCCGCGTTAGCCCATAAAGCTCCTAACTACTGACTTTTTTTTTTGCGGTTGGAGTCTTGTCGGTAGAGGCTCTACCGCTCACTTCTTCCAAGACTCCAAATACCAGCATTAGGCAAATCCCATTGAAAAGATAGGATACGCAATTGACGTAAGGGGATCTGCGGTAGCCTCGAGTCGCGGAAAGAAAGTGAGTGGTAGACCCTTTCCTGCCTGACTTTAAATACCCGCGGGCAGTAAAAAGCAGCGTTAGGACCCCTTAACGCTGCTTTTGACGGCTAACGCCAAACTCTAGATCTAGGCGTTGGTGTTTTAAGTTTATATTCATAGTCCTGTGTAGTCTAGAACTAGTCTCATTAATACTAAATAATTTTCGGCTAGATTACGAGTTTTGCGGTAAGAGCGGCTCGGTGCTAACTTGCAAGTTATTTCCACCGCTCACCTCCCTATAGCGCTGATATTACAGGTTTTCATAAATCTGGCGTTAGCAGGCAATATTGCAGTGTTAAGCAAAATTGAGCTCCTTACCACACTCAAATACCAGCGCTGCTTTGAGCTGGTTTTACGTGCTCGTGCACGATTTCCCCATAGAGATCAATGGGGAGAGCCGGCTAAAAAAAAGCCTAACACCTGCAATAAAGGAGTGTAAAGCTCCGTAACGCTGCCCCATTGAGGCCTATGGGGAAACAAAATTTATGTTTACACCTAACACCCTAACATAAACCCCGAGTCTAAACACCCCTAATCTGTTGCCCCTGACATTGCCGCCACCTACATTACACTTATTAACCCCTAATCTGCCGCCCCCGACACCGCCGCCACCTACCTACCCTTATTAACCCCTAATCTGCCGCCCCCAATGTCGCCGCCACCTACATTACACTTATTAACCCCTAATCTGCCATCCCCAACGTCGCCGCCACTATATTAAAATTATTAACCCCTAAACCTAACCCTAAGTCTAACCCTAACACCCACTAACTTTAATATAATTAAAATAAATCTAAATAAAAATTACTATCATTAACTAAATAATTCCTATTTAAAACTAAATACTTATCTGTAAAATAAACCCTACGCTAGCTACAATATAACTAATAGTTACATTGTAGCTAGCTTAGGTTTTATTTTTATTTACAGGCAAGTTTGTATTTATTTTAACCAGGTAGACTAGTTAGTAAATAGTTATTAACTATTTACTAGCTACCTAGCTAAAATAAATACAAATTTACCTGTAAAATAAAACCTAACCTGATTTACACTAACACCTAACCTTACACTACAATTAAATCAATTACATAAATTAAATACAATTAACTAAATTACAAAAAAAACAAAAAACTAAATTACACAAAATAAAAAAGAAATGATCAAATATTTAAACTAATTACACCTAATCTAATAGCCCTATCAAAATAAAAAAGCCCTCCCGAAATAAAAAAAACCCTAGCCTACAATAAACTACCAATGGCCCTTAAAAGGGCCTTTTGCGGGGCATTGCTCCAAAGAAATCAGCTCTTTTACCTGTAAAAAAATAATACATACAACCCCCCAACAGTAAAACCCACCACCCAAGCCACCAAACCCCCCAAATAAAATCCTATCTAAAAAAACCTAAGCTCCCCATTGTACTGAAAAGGGCATTTGTATGGGCATTGCCCTTAAAAGGGCATTTAGTTCTTTTTCTGCCCAAACCCTAAGCTAAAAATAAAACCCACCCAATAAACCCTTAAAAAATCCTAACACTAACCCCCGAAGATCCACTTACAGTTTTTGAAGACCGGACATCATCCTCACCGAAGCGGCAGAAGTCCTCAGCGAAGCCAGCAGAAGTCTTCATCCAAGCGGGCCGAAGTCTTCGTCCAAGCCGGCAGAAGTCTTCATCCAGACGGCAACTTCTATCTTCATCCATCCGGCGCGGAGCGGCTCCATCTTCAAGACATCCGGCGCGGAGCATCCTCTGCTAACGACGACTAACGAAGAATGAATGTTCTTTTAAGGGACGTCATCCAAGATGGCGTCCCTTGAATTCCGATTGGCTGATAGAATTCTATGCCCATACAAATGCCCTCTTCAGGGCAATGGGGAGCTTAGGTTTTTTAGATAGGATTTTATTTGGGGGTTGGTTGTGTGGGTGGTGGGTTTTACTGTTGGGGGGTTGTTTGTATTTTTTTTTACTGGCAAAAGAGCTGATTTCTTTGGGGCAATGCCCCGCAAAAGGCCCTTTTAAGGGCTATTGGCAGTTTAGTTTAGGCTAGGGTTTTTTTTTTATTTTTTGGGGGGGCTTTTTTTATTTTGATAGGGCTATTAGATTAGGTGTAATTAATTTAAATATTTGATAATTTCTTTTTTGTTTTGTGTAATTTAGTGTTTGTTTCTTTTTTTGTAATTTAGTTAATTGAATTTAATTTATGTAATTTATTTAATTGTAGTGTAAGGTTAGGTGTTAGTGTAACTCAAGTTAGGTTTTATTTTACAGGTAAATTTGTATTTATTTTAGCTAGGTAGATAGTAAATAGTTAAAAACTATTTAGTAACTATTCTACCTAGTTAAAATAAATACAAACTTAGCTGTGAAATAAAAATAAAACCTAAGATAGATACAATGTAACTATTAGTTATATTGTAGCTAGCTTAGGGTTTATTTTACAGGTAAGTATTTAGTTTTAAATAGGAATAATTTAGTTAATGATAGTAATTTTTATTTAGATTTATTTTTATTATATTAAAGTTAGTGGGTGTTATGGTTAGGGTTAGATTTAGGATTAGGTTAGTATAGTGGCGGCGACGTTGGGGACGGCAGATTAGGGGTTAATAAGTGCAGGTAGTGTCGGCGGTGTCGGGGGCGGAAGATTAGGGGTTAATAAGTATACTGTAGGTGTCGGCGATGTTGGGGCAGCAGATTAGGGGTTAATAAGTGTAGGTAGGTGGCGGTGACATTGGGGGCGGCAGATTAGGGGTTAATAAGTGTAGGTAGGTGGCGGCGATGTCGGGGGTGGCATATTAGGGGTTAATAAATGTAATGTAGGTGGCGGCGATGTCGGGGCGGCAGATTAGGGGTTAATAAGTGTAATGTAGGTGTCGGCAATGTCGGGGCAGCAGATAAGCGGTGTTTAGACTCAGGGTTTATGTTAGGGTGTTAGGTGTAAACATAACTTTTGTTTCCCCATAGGAATCAATGGGGCTGCGTTACGGAGCTTTACGCTCCTTTATTGCATGTTTTAGGCTTTTTTTTAGCCGGCTCTCCCCATTGATGTCTATGGGGAAATCGTGCATGAGCACGTAAAACCAGCTCAAAGCAGCGCTGGTATTTGAGTGCGGTATGGAGCTCAATTTTGCTCAACGCTGCAATATTGCCTGCTAACGCCAGGTTTATGCAAACCTGTAATATCAGCGCTATAGGGAGGTGAGTGGTGGAAATAACTTGCAAGTTAGTACCGAGCCGCTCTTACCGCAAAACTCGTAATCTAGCCGTTAGTTGATTGTATTTAATTAATGTAATTTATGTAATCGAGTGTAAGGTTAGGTGTTAGTGTAACTCAGGTTAGGTTTTATTTTACAGGTACTTTTGTATTTATTTTAGCTAGGTAGTTATAAAATAGTTAATAACTATTTAATAACTATTGTACCTAGTTAAAATAAATACAAACTTGCCTGTAAAATAAAAATAAACCCTAAGCTAGCTACAATGTAACTATTAGTTATATTGTAGCTATCTTAGGGTTTATTTTATAGGTAAGTATTTAGTTTTAAATAGGAATTATTTAGTTAATGATAGGAATTTTTATTTAGATTTATTTTAATTATATTAAAGTTAGTGGGTGTTAGGGTGTTAGTCTAGTGGCGGCGATGTTAGGGACAGCAGATTAGGGGTTAATAACAGTAATGTAGGTTGCGTTTATGTTAGGGACTGCAGATTATGGGTTAATAATATTTAACTAGTGTTTACGATGTGGGAGTGCGGCGGTTTAGGGGTTAATATGTTTATTATAGTGGCAGCGATGTCGGGAGCGGCAGATTAGGGGTTAATAATTTTATTTTAGTGTTTGCGATGCGGGAGGGCCTCGGTTTTGGGGTTAATAGGTAGTTTATGGGTGTTAGTGTACTTTTTAGCACTTTAGCTATGAGTTTTATGTTACGGCTTTGTAACATAAAAGCCATAACTACTGACTTTTAGTTTACTGTATGGATCTTGTAGTTATGGGCTGTACCACTCACTTTTTGGCCGGACAGGCAAACTCGTAATATCGGCGCTATGGAAGTCCCATTAAAAAAGGACTTTTTGAAAGCTGTGGTAGTTACATTGCATGACGGAAAAAAAGTGTGCGGTGCACCTATACCTGCAAAATTCGTAATACCAGCGGTAGTGAAAAAGAGCCATAACGATGCTTTTTCACTCATACCGCAAAACTCGTAATCTAGCCGTTTATTTGCTATAAAGTTCTTTGTATTTCATATCTCTAAGGCAGGCTTATTATTGTGGAATATCTTACAAATTATATATAAACCTCTCTAGTTGTGCTAAATTAAGAAGAGTAACGGCTAGATTTGGAGTTTGGTGGTAGCCATGAAAACCAGCGTTAGAGGCTCCTAACGCTGGTTTTAGGCTAACTCCGGTATTTGGAGTCACTCAAAATAGGGTCTAACGCTCACTTTTCAGCCGCGACTTTTCCATACCGCAGATCCCCTTACGTCAATTGCGTATCCTATCTTTTCAATGGGATCTTTCTAACTCCGGTATTTAGAGTCGTGTCTGAAGTGAGCGTTAGAAATCTAACGACAAAACTCCAGCCGCAGAAAAAAGTCAGTAGTTAAGAGCTTTTTGGGCTAGCGCCGGTTCATAAAGCTCTTAACTACTGTACTCTAAAGTACACTAACACCCATAAACTACCTATGTACCCCTAAACCGAGGTCCCCCCACATCGCCGCCACTCGATTAAAATTTTTTAACCCCTAATATGCCGATAGCCACCTACGTTATACTTATGTACCCCTAATCTGCTGCCCCTAACACCGCCGACCCCTGTATTATATTTATTAACCCCTAATCTGCCCCCCACAACGTCGCCGCCAGCTACCTACAATAATTAACCCCTAATCTGCCAACCGCAAAGCGCCGCCACCTACATTATAGCTATGTACCCCTAATCTGCTGCCCCTAACACCGCCGACCCCTATATTATATTTATTAACCCCTAATCTGCCCCCCTCAACGTTGCCTCCACCTGCCTACACTTATTAACCCCTAATCTGCCGAGCGGACCGCACCGCTACTATAATAAAGTTATTAACCCCTAATCCGCCTCACTAACCCTATAATAAATAGTATTAACCCCTAATCTGCCCTCCCTAACATCGCCGACACCTAACTTCAATTATTAACCCCTAATCTGCCGACCGGAGCTCACCGCTATTCTAATAAATGTATTAACCCCTAAAGCTAAGTCTAACCCTAACACTAACACCCCCCTAAATTAAATATAATTTTAATCTAACTAAATTAATTAACTCTTATTAAATAAATTATTCCTATTTAAAGCTAAATACTTACCTGTAAAATAAATCCTAATATAGCTACAATATAAATTATAATTACATTGTAGCTATTTTAGGATTAATATTTATTTTACAGGCAACTTTGTAATTATTTTAACCAGGTACAATAGCTATTAAATAGTTAAGAACTATTTAATAGCTACCTAGTTAAAATAATTACAAAATTACCTGTAAAATAAATCCTAACCTAAGTTACAATTAAACCTAACACTATACTATCATTAAATTAATTAAATAAAATACCTATAATTACCTACAATTAAACCTAACACTACACTATCAATACATTAATTAAATACAATATGTACAAATAACTACAATGAAATAAACTAACTAAAGTACAAAAAATAAAAAAGAACTAAGTTACAAAAAATAAAAAAATATTTACAAACATAAGAAAAATATTACAACAATTGTAAACTAATTACACCTACTCTAAGCCCCCTAATAAAATAACAAAGACCCCCAAAATAAAAAATGCCCTACCCTATTCTAAATTACTAAAGTTCAAAGCTCTTTTACCTTACCAGCCCTGAACAGGGCCCTTTGCGGGGCATGCCCCAAGAAGTTAAGCTCTTTTGCCTGTAAAAAAAAACATACAATACCCCCCCCAACATTACAACCCACCACCCACATACCCCTAATCTAACCCAAACCCCCCTTAAATAAACCTAACACTAAGCCCCTGAAGATCATCCTACCTTGTCTTCACCTCACCAGGTATCACCGATCCGTCCTGGCTCCAAAATCTTCATCCAACCCAAGCGGGGGCTGGCGATCCATCATCCGGTGGCTGAAGAGGTCCAGAAGAGGCTCCAAAGTCTTCATCCTATCCGGGAAGAAGAGGCGATCCGGACCGGCAACCATCTTGATCCAAGCGGCATCTTCTATCTTCATCCGATGAGGACCGGCTGTTCCGATCAGCCAATAGAATGCGAGCTCAATCTGATTGCCTGACTGGATCAGCCAATCGGATTGATCTTGATTCTGATTGGCTGATTCCATCAGCCAATCAGAATATTCCTACCTTAATTCCGATTGGCTGATAGAATCCTATCAGCCAATCGGAATTCGAGGGACGCCATCTTGGATGACGTCCCTTAAAGGAACCGTCATTCTTCAGTTGGACGTCGCCGGATGAAGATGGGTCCGCGGTGGAGGTCTTCAGGATGGAGCCGGTCCTCATCGGATGAAGATAGAAGATTCCGCTTGGAAGATGATGGTTGCCGGTCCGGATCTACTCTTCTTCCCGGATAGGATGAAGACTTTGGAGCCTCTTCTGGACCTCTTCAGCCGCCGGATGATAGAAGACTTCAGCCCGATGATGGATCGCCAGCCCCCGCTTGGGTTGGATGAAGATTTTGGAGCCAGGACGGATCGGTGATACCTGGTGAGGTGAAGACAAGGTAGGATGATCTTCAGGGGCTTAGTGTTAGGTTTATTTAAGGGGGGTTTGGGTTAGATTAGGGGTATGTGGGTGGTGGGTTGTAATGTTGGGGGGGGTATTGTATGTTTTTTTTTACAGGCAAAAGAGCTGAACTTCTTGGGGCATGCCCCGCAAAGGGCCCTGTTCAGGGCTGGTAAGGTAAAAGAGCTTTGAACTTTAGTAATTTAGAATAGGGTAGGGCATTTTTTATTTTGGGGGTCTTTGTAATTTTATTAGGGGGCTTAGAGTAGGTGTAATTAGTTTAAAATTGTTGTAATATTTTTCTTATGTTTGTAAATATTTTTTTATTTTTTGTAACTTAGTTCTTTTTATTTTTTGTACTTTAGTTAGTTTATTTCATTGTAGTTATTTGTACATATTGTATTTAATTAATTTATTGATAGTATAGTGTTAGGTTTAATTGTAGGTAATTGTAGGTATTTTATTTAATTAATTTAATGATAGTATAGTGTTAGGTTTAATTGTAACTTAGGTTAGGATTTATTTTACAGGTAAATTTGTAATTATTTTAACTAGGTAACTATTAAATAGTTCTTAACTATTTAATAGCTATTGTACCTGGTTAAAATAAATACAAAGTTACCTGTAAAATAAATATAAATCCTAAAATAGCTACAATATAATTATAATTTATATTGTAGCTATATTAGGATTTATTTTACAGGTAAGTATTTAGCTTTAAATAGGAATAATTTATTTAATAAGAGTTAATTAATTTCGTTAGATTAAAATTATATTTAATTTAGGGGGGTGTTAGTGTTAGGGTTAGACTTAGCTTTAGGGGTTAATACATTTATTAGAATAGCGGTGAGCTCCGGTCGGCAGATTAGGGGTTAATAATTGAAGTTAGGTGTCGGCGATGTTAGGGAGGGCAGATTAGGGGTTAATACTATTTATTATAGGGTTAGTGAGGCGGATTAGGGGTTAATAACTTTATTATAGTAGCGGTGCGGTCCGCTCGGCAGATTAGGGGTTAATAAGTGTAGGCAGGTGGAGGCGACGATGTGGGCGGCAGATTAGGGGTTAATAAATATAATATAGGGGTCGGCGGTGTTAGGGGCAGCAGATGAGGGGTACATAAGGATAATGTAAGTAGCTGCGGTTTACGGAGCGGCAGATTAGGGGTTAAAAATAATATGCAGGGGGCGGCAGATTAGGGGTTAATAAGTGTAAGGTTAGGGGTGTTTAGACTCGGGGTACATGTTAAAGTGTTAGGTGCAGACGTAGGAAGTGTTTCCCCATAGCAAACAATGGGGCTGCGTTAGGAGCTGAACGCGGCTTTTTTGCAGGTGTTAGGTTTTTTTTCAGCTCAAACAGCCCCATTGTTTCCTATGGGGGAATCGTGCACGAGCACGTTTTTGAGGCTGGCCGCTTGCGTAAGCAACTCTGGTATCGAGAGTTGAAGCTGCGTTAAATATGCTCTACGCTCCTTTTTTTGAGCCTAACGCAGCCTTTATGTGGACTCTCAATACCAGAGTTATTTTTATGGTGCGGCCAGAAAAAAGCCGGCGTTAGCTACGCGGGTCCTTACCGACAAAACTCTAAATCTAGCCGTAAGTTTGTAATCCATATGGGGCATTGAATTAGAGTCATTGGCTAATTATAGACTGTGCTGGAATTCTCATTTGTGGTACTTATTGTGAGTAATTTTTAAAGATATATATATTTTTTTGATCTGTTGTATAGAATATTGTAACGGAATAAGCGTGTATAATTGATTAATAATCTACACCTAGATTACGAGTTTTGCGTTAGAGGCTGTGCGGTGCTAACGAGCAGTTTATGCTCACCGCTCACTTACAGACAGCGCTGGTATTACGGGTCTTTACAAACCAGACAAGAAGTGAGCATTGAGCAAAATTTTGCTCCTTACCGCACTCCTATACCAGCGCTGCTTACGTTAGTGGTGAGCTGGTGTAACGTGCTCGTGCACGATTTTCCCATAGGAATCAACGGGGAGAGCCGGTTGAAAAGAAAGTCTAACACCTGCAAAAAAGCAGCGTAAAGCTCCTTAACGCAGCCCCATTGATTCCTATGGGGAAATACATTTTATGTCTACACCTAACACCCTAAAATGAACCCCGAGTCTAAACACCCCTAATCTTACACTTATTAACCCCTAATCTGCCGCCCCCGACATCGCCGCCCCCGACATTATAATATTAACCCCTAATCTGCCGCTCCGGACACCGCTGCCACCTACATTATACTTATGAACCCCTAATCTGCTGCCCCCAACATCGCTGATACCTACATTATATTTATTAACCCCTAATCTGCCACCCCCAATGTTGCCGCAACCTACCTACATTTATTAACCCCTAATTTGCTGCCCCCAATGTCGCCGCCACTATAATAAACATATTAACCCTTAAACCGCTGCACTCCTGCCTCGCAAACATTAGTTAAATATTATTAACCCTTAATCTGCCAGCCCTAACATCGACGCCACCAAACTACATTTATTAACCCCTAATCTGCCGCCCCCAACCTCGCCGCCACTATATTGAAGTTATTAACCCCTAAACCTAAGTCTAACCCTAAACCTAACACCCCCTAACTTAAATATAATTAAAAGAAATCTAAATGAAATTAATATAATTAACTAAATTATTCCTATTTAAAACTAAATACTTACCTGTAAAATAAACCCTAAGCTAGCTACAATATAACTAATAGTTACATTGTAGCTATCTTAGGGTTTATTTTTATTTTACAGGCAAGTTTGTATTTATTTTAACTAGGTACAATAGTTATTAAATATTTATTAACTATTTAATAACCACCTAGCTAAAATAAATACAAAAGTACCTGTAAAATAAAACCTAACCTAAACAGGGCCCTTTGCGGGGCATGCCCCAAGAAGTTCAGCTCTTTTGCCTGTAAAAAAAAAACATACAATACCCCCCCCCAACATTACAACCCACCACCCACATACCCCTAATCTAACCCAAACCCCCCTTAAATAAACCTAACACTAAGCCCCTGAAGATCATCCTACCTTGTCTTCACCTCACCAGGTATCACCGATCCGTCCTGGCTCCAAAATCTTCATCCAACCCAAGCGGGGGCTGGCGATCCATCATCCGGTGGCTGAAGAGGTCCAGAAGAGGCTCCAAAGTCTTCATCCTATCCGGGAAGAAGAGGCGATCCGGACCGGCAACCATCTTGATCCAAGCGGCATCTTCTATCTTCATCCGATGAGGACCGGCTGTTCCGATCAGCCAATAGAATGCGAGCTCAATCTGATTGCCTGACTGGATCAGCCAATCGGATTGATCTTGATTCTGATTGGCTGATTCCATCAGCCAATCAGAATATTCCTACCTTAATTCCGATTGGCTGATAGAATCCTATCAGCCAATCGGAATTCGAGGGACGCCATCTTGGATGACGTCCCTTAAAGGAACCGTCATTCTTCAGTTGGACGTCGCCGGATGAAGATGGGTCCGCGGTGGAGGTCTTCAGGATGGAGCCGGTCCTCATCGGATGAAGATAGAAGATGCCGCTTGGAAGATGATGGTTGCCGGTCCGGATCTACTCTTCTTCCCGGATAGGATGAAGACTTTGGAGCCTCTTCTGGACCTCTTCAGCCGCCGGATGATAGAAGACTTCAGCCGGATGATGGATCGCCAGCCCCCGCTTGGGTTGGATGAAGATTTTGGAGCCAGGACGGATCGGTGATACCTGGTGAGGTGAAGACAAGGTAGGATGATCTTCAGGGGCTTAGTGTTAGGTTTATTTAAGGGGGGTTTGGGTTAGATTAGGGGTATGTGGGTGGTGGGTTGTAATGTTGGGGGGGGGTATTGTATGTTTTTTTTTACAGGCAAAAGAGCTGAACTTCTTGGGGCATGCCCCGCAAAGGGCCCTGTTCAGGGCTGGTAAGGTAAAAGAGCTTTGAACTTTAGTAATTTAGAATAGGGTAGGGCATTTTTTATTTTGGGGGTCTTTGTTATTTTATTAGGGGGCTTAGAGTAGGTGTAATTAGTTTAAAATTGTTGTAATATTTTTCTTATGTTTGTAAATATTTTTTTATTTTTTGTAACTTAGTTCTTTTTTATTTTTTGTACTTTAGTTAGTTTATTTCATTGTAGTTATTTGTACATATTGTATTTAATTAATTTATTGATAGTATAGTGTTAGGTTTAATTGTAGGTAATTGTAGGTATTTTATTTAATTAATTTAATGATAGTATAGTGTTAGGTTTAATTGTAACTTAGGTTAGGATTTATTTTACAGGTAAATTTGTAATTATTTTAACTAGGTAACTATTAAATAGTTCTTAACTATTTAATAGCTATTGTACCTGGTTAAAATAAATACAAAGTTACCTGTAAAATAAATATAAATCCTAAAATAGCTACAATGTAATTATAATTTATATTGTAGCTATATTAGGATTTATTTTACAGGTAAGTATTTAGCTTTAAATAGGAATAATTTATTTAATAAGAGTTAATTAATTTCGTTAGATTAAAATTATATTTAACTTAGGGGGGTGTTAGTGTTAGGGTTAGACTTAGCTTTTTGGGGTTAATACATTTATTAGAATAGCGGTGAGCTCCGGTCGGCAGATTAGGGGTTAATAATTGAAGTTAGGTGTCGGCGATGTTAGGGAGGGCAGATTAGGGGTTAATACTATTTATTATAGGGTTAGTGAGGCGGATTAGGGGTTAATAACTTTATTATAGTAGCGGTGCGGTCCGCTCGAGATTAGGGGTTAATAAGTGTAGGCAGGTGGAGGCGACGTTGTGGGTGGCAGATTAGGGGTTAATAAATATAATATAGGGGTCAGCGGTGTTAGGGGCAGCAGATTAGGGGTACATAAGGATAATGTAAGTAGCTGCGGTTTACGGAGCGGCAGATTAGGGGTTAAAAATAATATGCAGGGGGCGGCAGATTAGGGGTTAATAAGTGTAAGGTTAGGGGTGTTTAGACTCGGGGTACATGTTAAAGTGTTAGGTGCAGACGTAGGAAGTGTTTCCCCATAGCAAACAATGGGGCTGCGTTAGGAGCTGAACACGGCTTTTTTGCAGGTGTTAGGTTTTTTTTCAGCTCAAACAGCCCCATTGTTTCCTATGGGGGAATCGTGCACGAGCACGTTTTTGAGGCTGGCCGCTTGCGTAAGCAACTCTGGTATCGAGAGTTGAAGCTGCGTTAAATATGCTCTACGCTCCTTTTTTTGAACCTAACGCAGCCTTTATGTGGACTCTCAATACCAGAGTTATTTTTATGGTGCGGCCAGAAAAAAGCCGGCGATAGCTACGCGGGTCCTTACCGACAAAACTCTAAATCTAGCCGTAAGTTTGTAATCCATATGGGGCATTGAATTAGAGTCATTGGCTAATTATAGACTGTGCTGGAATTCTCATTTGTGGTACTTATTGTGAGTAATTTTTAAAGATATATATATTTTTTTGATCTGTTGTATAGAATATTGTAACGGAATAAACGTGTATAATTGATTAATAATCTACACCTAGATTACGAGTTTTGCGTTAGAGGCTGTGCGGTGCTAACGAGCAGTTTATGCTCACCGCTCACTTACAGACAGCGCTGGTATTACGGGTCTTTACAAACCAGACAAGAAGTGAGCATTGAGCAAAATTTTGCTCCTTACCGCACTCCTATACCAGCCGGTTGAAAAGAAAGTCTAACACCTGCAAAAAAGCAGCGTAAAGCTCCTTAACGCAGCCCCATTGATTCCTATGGGGAAATACATTTTATGTCTACACCTAACACCCTAAAATGAACCCCGAGTCTAAACACCCCTAATCTTACACTTATTAACCCCTAATCTGCCGCCCCCGACATCGCCGCAACCTACATTATAATATTAACCCCTAATCTGCCGCTCCGGACACCGCTGCCACCTACATTATACTTATGAACCCCTAATCTGCTGCCCCCAACATCGCTGACACCTACATTATATTTATTAACCCCTAATCTGCCACCCCCAATGTTGCCGCAACCTACCTACATTTATTAACCCCTAATTTGCTGCCCCCAACGTCGCCGCCACTATAATAAACATATTAACCCTTAAACCGCTGCACTCCTGCCTCGCAAACATTAGTTAAATATTATTAACCCTTAATCTGCCAGCCCTAACATCGACGCCACCAAACTACATTTATTAACCCCTAATCTGCCGCCCCCAACCTCGCCGCCACTATATTGAAGTTATTAACCCCTAAACCTAAGTCTAACCCTAAACCTAACACCCCCTAACTTAAATATAATTAAAAGAAATCTAAATAAAATTAATATAATTAACTAAATTATTCCTATTTAAAACTAAATACTTACCTGTAAAATAAACCCTAAGCTAGCTACAATATAACTAATAGTTACATTGTAGCTATCTTAGGGTTTATTTTTATTTTACAGGCAAGTTTGTATTTATTTTAACTAGGTACAATAGTTATTAAATATTTATTAACTATTTAATAACCACCTAGCTAAAATAAATACAAAAGTACCTGTAAAATAAAACCTAACCTAAATTACACTAACACCTAACACTACACTACAATTACATTATTTCCCTAAATCAAATACAATTAAATACAATTAAATTAAATTATCTAAAGTACAAACCCCCCCACTAAATTACAGAAAATAATAAACAAATTACAAGATTTTTAAACTAATTACACCTAATCTAATCCCCCTAACAAAATTTAAAAAAAAAAAAAAAAAAAAAAAAGCCCTACCCTACACTAAATTACAAATAGCCCTTAAAAGGGCCTTTTGCATGGAATTGCACTAAAGTAATCATCTCTTTTACCTGTAAAAAAAAAGTACAAATCCCCCCCAACATTAAAACCCACCACCCACACAACCAACCCTACTCTAAAACCCACCCAATACCCCCTAAAAAAAAAAACTAACATTAACCCCTTGAAGATCACCTTACCGGGAGAAGTCTTCATCCAATCGGGCCAAAGTCCTCAACGAAGCCGGGAGAAGTCTTCATCCAAGCCGGGTAAAGTGGTCCTCCAGACGGGCAGAAGTCTTCATCCAGACGGCATCTTCTATCTTCATTCATCCGGAGCGGAGCGGGTCCATCTTCAAGACATCCGATGCGGAGCATCCTCTTCTGACGACGGCTAAGACTGAATGAAGGTTCCTTGAAATGATGTCATCCAAGATGGCGTCCCTTCAATTCCGATTGGCTAATAGAATTCTATCAGCCAATCCGAATTAAGGTAGAAAAAATCCTATTGGCTGATGCAATCAGCCAATAGGATTGAGCTTGCATTCTATTGGCTGTTCCAATAAGTCAATAGAATGCAAGCTCAATCCTATTGGCTGATTTTTCTACCTTTTACAGGTAAAAGAGCTGATTACTTTGTGTCAATGCCCCGCAAAAGGCCCTTTTAAGGGCTATTTGTAATTTAGTGTAGGGTAGGACTTTTTTATTTGGGGGGTGCTTTTTTATTTTGTTAGGGGGTTTAGATTAGGTGTAATTTGTTTATTATTTTCTGTAATTTAGTGGGGTTTTTTTTACTTTAGATAATATAATTTAATTGCATTTAATTGTATTTAATTTATGGAATTAATTTAATTATAGTGTAGTGTTAGGTGTAATTGTAACTTTAGGTAAGGTTTTATTTTACAAGTACTTTTGTATTTATTTTAGCTAGGTGGTTATTAAATAGTTAATAAATATTTAATAACTATTGTACCTAGTTAAAATAAATACATACTTGCCTGTAAAATAAAAATAAACCCTAAGCTAGATACAATGTAATTATTAGTTATATTGTAGCTATTTTAGGATTTATTTTACAGGTAAGTATTTAGTTTTAAATAGGAATAATTTAGTTAATTATAGTAATTTTTATTTAGATTTCTTTTAATTATGTTTAAGTTAGGGGGTGTTAGGTTTAGGGTTAGACTTAGGTTTAGGGGTTTATAACTTTAATATAGTAGCGGCGACGTTGGGGGTGGCAGATTAGGGGTTAATAAATGTAGGTAGGTGGCGTCGATGTTAGGGATGGCAGATTAGGGGTTAATAATATTTAACTAATGTTTGCGATGCGGGAGTGCAGCAGTTTAGGGGTTAATATATTTATTATAGTGGCAGCGATGTCCGGTTCGGCAGATTACAGGTTAAAAAATGTATTTTAGTGTTTGCGATAAGGTAGTTTATGGGTGTTAGTGTACTTTTTAGCACTTTAGTTAAGAGTTTTATGCTACGGCGTTGTAGTGTAAAACTCTTAACTACTGATTTTAAAATGCGGTACCAGTCTTGACAGGAGGGTGTACCGCTCACTTTTTGTCAGACTCGTAATACCGGCGCTATGCAAGTCCCATTGAAAAAAGAGGATACGCAATTTACGTAAGTGGATTTGCGGTATTTCCAAGTCTGGCCAAAAAAGTGAGCGGTACACCTGTACCTGCAAGACTCGTAATACCAGCGGGCGTTAAAAAGCAGCGTTAGGACTGGCCAACGCTGCTTTTTAAGCCTAACGCACAACTCGTAATCTAGCCGCTACTTTCTACATAAATATAATTCAATGTGTCTATAAGTGTAACTAATCAAGAATTTAGGAATAAATATTATAATTGTTACGTATAGACATTTTATTGGTTGGCAACTGTTAAGATAATTTCTCCAACATTTTACTGGAGATTACTGCTGATATAATAATAAATTATATTGTATATCTAGTATATACCGACAGACAGGAAGAGAGAAGTTTGGATTTTCTGACCTCCGTCAGAAAAATCTTCATAGATAGGCAATCTATGATGGTCCCTAAGAAACACACCCTTGTACTTGGAACAAGGGAACTCTTTTCCAGATTCAGTTTCCATCCGTGGGAACGTAGAAAAGACAACAAGATCTCTGTATGAGAATTTGCTAGTTGAAAAGATGACGCTTGAGGTAAGGCGCCACCGCAATTCCCTGAGACCTGACAACTGCCAAGAATTTTGTGAAGATTCTGGGAGCTGTGGCAAGGCCAAACGGAAGAGCAACAAATTGAAAGTGCTGGTCTAGAAAAGCGAATCTCAGGAACTGGTGATGATCCCTGTGAATGGGAACATGAAGATGTGCATCCTTCAGGTCTATGGTCGTCATGAACTGACCCTCTTGGACCAAAGGAAGAATGGTATGAATGGTTTCCATTTTGAAGGACGGAACCTTGAGAAAATTTTTGAGACATTTTAGGAAAATAGGAAGAAAAGTTTTTTGGGAACCACAAATACATTTGAATAGAATCCTAGACCCTGTTCCCTTACTGGGACTGGAACAATTACTCCCAGGGAGGAAAGGTCCTGAATGCAGTTTAAGAATGCCTCTCTTTTTACCTGATCTGCAGATAATCTTGAGAGGAGGAATCTGCCCCTGGGAGGACAAGTCTTGAACTCTATTTTGTAACCCTGCGATACTGTCAGGGTGCCAGGAATGAGACTGAGATGAGAAGTGAAAAAATAATCACACCTTTATTAATAACAAAAAATAATAAAAAGTCCACAAGTCAAATAACAAGCCAGGAGTCAAAGCAAGAGCTGGTAATCAGACGAGCCGAGTCAGGAGCCAAAGCAAATAGTCAGACGAGCCGGAATCAGGAACAAGGAAAACAGCAGAGCCAGGAACAAGCCAGGGATCAGGAACCAGGAAGGACGTCAGACAGCCAGGTAATACACAGGAACTCTCACAAACAGGTCTGAGACAACGCAAAGGCAAAGCATACTGAACAGAGGCCCTTTAAATAATAAGTGATGACATCACAATTCTGAGACTGCATCCTGTCTCACACAGATGATGCACACCAGTATGGCCATAAAAGGAAGTGCAGGAAATGAGCAGCATCCCCCACAATGCACCATAGTCAGCAAGAGAGGTGAGTAAAATGGCTGCCAGCAATGGCAAACAAAACAGGGAAAAAACCCTGACAGATACTAGGTCTGCCCCCCACTTGACTGGGGGCAGACCCTTCATGCTGACTTAGTCTCAGATGAAGGTTTCTTTGATTGCTTCCCCTTGTTCCAAGACTGATTGGGTCTCCAAGAGGACATAGACTGCTCCGGCTTGGAGGAGGAAGAGGAAGACTTTTGACCTTTGAAGTTACGAAAGGAACGTGAATTAGAATTTTGGCGCCCCTTAGGTCTATTCTTCTTGTCTTGTGGTAAAAAAGACCCCTTTCCACACGTAATATTAGAAATGATCTCCGCCAGACCAGGACCAAATAGGGTCTTACCCTTGTAAGGTAGCGACAGGAGATTGGACTTGGAGGTAACATTAGCCAACCAAGATTTTAGCCACAGAGCCCTGCAGGCTAGAGCAGTGAAGCCAGACATCTTGGCTCCCAGCCTAATGACTTGCATGTTAGCATCAGAGATAAAGGAATTGGCCAGTTTGAGAGCCTTAATCGTATCTTGGATCTCCTCTAACAAAGTCTTCTCTAAAATAAATTCGGACAAAGCATCACACCAAAAGGATGCTGCACTTGATACTGTGGCAATACAAACTGCAGGTTGCTATTGTAGACCCTGATGAACATACATTTTCTTTAAATAAGCCTCCAGTTTTTTGTCCATGGGATCCTTAAAAGAACAGCTATCCTCTGTTCTTCTGCGCCATGATTCCCGAATGGAGTCCGCAACAGAAAAAATCTTTTTAAAGACAGGAGATGGGGAAAAAAGGAATCCCTGGCTTGTCCCATTGCTGTGCAATGATCTCTGACACACGGTCTGGAACAGGAAACACTTCCACAGAGGAAGAAATATCATAGTATTTGTTAAAGCTTACTAGATTTTTTAGGATTGACAGCGACAGAAGAATCAAAAGAATTAGAAGTAAACGACGGTGTTCAAGCTTAAATCTGAAGTTTACTTCTTCAGAATCAGTGAAAGGATTTATACTGTCAGAATCTGAGATTTCACCCTCAGAAGCTACCGAGATATCCTCCTCATCAGACTTATGGGGGAGGTCAACCTTTGCAGCAGCAGATGGAACAGACACCTTATTATCAGAAATATTCTTTGATTTCCTCTTGCGCTTCCCCATCATGGGAAAAGCAGATAAAGCCGCAGACACCGCAGAAGATATCTGTGTAGCAAAATTTAAAGGCAAATACACGCCTCCAGGGGGCTGAGAGGAACTGCAGGGCACTGTATGTGATGCCATGGAGGCTTGGGTCTCTAAGCACAATAAGCATTTATCAAAAGAATCAGACCTCTGTTCAGAATCCATAGTTAAATTAAATTGCAAAAATTGAGTAATAAAAGTAATTTGCAAAAAACAAGTACTGTCGCTTTAAATTAGCACAAAACAAATGCTAAGACCTAATTAGGGAAAAAATACAAAATTTGCACCTCTATACCTCAGACAGTCTGAGGTGCCCTACTGAACCTGCAAAATGTATCCCCAAGCACGAAAATCTCCTGTAGATTGAGCAAACAACCACCATAGCAGAAAGCTCACTTAGGAATGACGCTGCTCCGCTCCGACTAGCAAACGGAAGAGTGGAAGGTCACGTGAGCGGCAGTAAAAAGAACGGTGCAACAAGATAAAAGCACGCGTTCCTGTCCTTAGAAGTAAAAATGGAAAAATAGCCGCTTAAATAAATTACATGTCTAGCTTACTCCCAATAAAAAAGTTTTTGCCACAAGTTCAACAGTCCCATAAAAAATAAGGGAAAGTATTAACCCCTTAGTCTCCACATACCACAAGTGCCTGCCCACTGCCCCCAAAAAATCATTACTAAAGCATTACATATGTCTGGGGGTTATAGGTAAGGGAAGTGACACTTAACAGCTCTGCTGGGGTGCTCTTTGCCTTCTCCTGCTGGCCGGGAGTGAATAAGATATCTGGTGTGTAAGAGAATGTGTGTGATCATCTGCAGTTCCTACAAGTGACTGTCCCACAGAGAGTATGAGAAGATATCTGGTGTGTAAGAGAATGTGTGTGATCATCTGCAGTTCCTACAAGTGACTGTCCCACAGAGAGTATGAGAAGATATCTGGTGTGTAAGAGAATGTGTGTGATCATCTGCACTTCCTACAAGTGACTGTCCCACAGAGAGTATGAGAAGATATCTGGTGTGTAAGAGAATGTGTGTGATCATCTGCAGTTCCTACAAGTGACTGTCCCACAGAGAGTATGAGAAGATATCTGGTGTGTAAGAGAATGTGTGTGATCATCTGCACTTCCTACAAGTGACTGTCCCACAGAGAGTATGAGAAGATATCTGGTGAGTAAGAGAATGTGTGTGATCATCTGCACTTCCTACAAGTGACTGTCCCACAGAGAGTATGAGAAGATATCTGGTGTGTAAGAGAATGTGTGTGATCATCTGCAGTTCCTACAAGTGACTGTCCCACAGAGAGTATGAGAAGATATCTGGTGTGTAAGAGAATGTGTGTGATCATCTGCAGTTCCTACAAGTGACTGTCCCACAGAGAGTATGAGAAGATATCTGGTGTGTAAGAGAATGTGTGTGATCATCTGCAGTTCCTACAAGTGACTGTCCCACAGAGAGTATGAGAAGATATCTGGTGTGTAAGAGAATGTGTGTGATCATCTGCAGTTCCTACAAGTGACTGTCCCACAGAGAGTATGAGAAGATATCTGGTGTGTAAGAGAATGTGTGTGATCATCTGCAATTCCTACAAGTGACTGTCCCACAGAGAGTATGAGAAGATATCTGGTGTGTAAGAGAATGTGTGTGTGATCATCTGCAGTTCCTACAAGTGACTGTCCCACAGAGAGTATGAGAAGATATCTGGTGTGTAAGAGAATGTGTGTGATCATCTGCAGTTCCTACAAGTGACTGTCCCACAGAGAGTATGAGAAGATATCTGGTGTGTAAGAGAATGTGTGTGATCATCTGCAGTTCCTACAAGTGACTGTCCCACAGAGAGTATGAGAAGATATCTGGGGGCCGATTTATCAAGCTCCATATAAGCCTGAAGGCTCGCCGGAAACAGAAGTTATGAAGCAGCGGTCTAAAGACTGCTGCTTCATAACTTGTCCGCCTGCTCTGAGGCCACGGACATAAATCAACCCTATCAAATACGATCGGGCTGATTGACACCCCCTGTTAGCGGCCAATCTGCCGCAAATCTGCAGGGGGCGGCATTGCACCATCAGTTCACACGAACTGCTGGTGCAATGATAAATGCCAACAGCGTATGCTGTCTGCATTTATCGATGTGCAGCGGGCATGATACGCTACATCGTATCATGTCCGCTCGCACCATAATAAATCTACCCCCTGGTGTGTAAGAGAATGTGTGTGATAATCTGCAGTTTTTACAAGTCATTGTACCACAGAGAAAATGAGCAAGATATCGGGTGTGACTACACTAGGGGATTGTTCTTGATTACTTCTTGATTTTTCCCCTTCTCAGGTTCAATAAAGAAAACAGAGAGACACAGAATCCATACACCTTCCTTCCCTTTGGGGCTGGGCCAAGGAACTGTATTGGGATGAGATTTGCTCTCTTGAGTATGAAAACCGCTATTACTGTCCTACTGCAAAACTTCTCCTTCCGGCCGTGTGCAGAAACCTTGGTGAGATGTCAAAGCCAACAACTGGCAAACTGTAAACATAATATGCAGGGGCTGACAGGTTTCTACTAAACATAAGAGCAAACATATTGTGAAGCCTGCTGCAGAGAGCAATCCAAAATATTATGGTTCCTAGAATTTGACTTATTTTTCTTAGCTCTCTGGTTCCTGGCATGCCAAGCCTTGTGTTAAAGGGTGTGAAGAGAAGGAACACAATAATATGACTGGTATCTTCTGATACATAAGGTTATGATAGATTACTGAATAAGTCAGAGCTAGTGATGTACTGAATACATCAGAGCTAATAATGTCCTGAATAAGTCAGAGCTAATAATGTACTGAATAAGTCAGAGCTAATGATGTACTGAATAAGTCAGAGCTAATAATGTACTGAATAAGTCAGAGCTAATAATGTACTGAATAAGTCAGAGCTAATGATGTACTGAATAAGTCAGAGCTAATGATGTCCTGAATAAGTCAGAGCTAATGATGTCCTGAATAAGTCAGAGCTAATGATGTACTGAATAAGTCAGAGCTAATGATGTACTGAATAAGTCAGAACTAATAATGTACTGAATAAGTCAGAGCTAATAATGTACTGAATAAGTCAGAGCTAATAATGTACTGAATAAGTCAGAGCTAATAATGTACTGAATAAGTCAGAGCTAATAATGTACTGAATAAGTCAGAGCTAATAATGTACTGAATAAGTCAGAGCTAATGATGTACTGAATAAGTCAGAGCTAATAATGTACTGAATAAGTCAGAGCTAATAATGTACTGAATAAGTCAGAGCTAATAATGTACTGAATAAGTCAGAGCTAATGATGTACTGAATAAGTCAGAGCTAATGATGTACTGAATAAGTCAGAGCTAATAATGTACTGAATAAGTCAGAGCTAATGATGTACTGAATAAGTCAGAGCTAATGATGTCCTGAATAAGTCAGAGCTAATGATGTACTGAATAAGTCAGAGCTAATAATGTACTGAATAAGTCAGAGCTAATAATGTACTGAATAAGTCAGAGCTAATAATGTACTGAATAAGTCAGAGCTAATAATGTACAGAATAAGTCAGAGCTAATAATGTACAGAATAAGTCAGAGCTAATAATGTACTGAATAAATCAGAGCTAATAATGTACTGAATAAGTCAGAGCTAATGATGTACTGAATAAGTCAGAGCTAATAATGTACTGAATAAGTCAGAAATAATGATGTACTGAATAAGTCAGAGCTAATAATGTACTGAATAAGTCAGAGCTAATAATGTACTGAATAAGTCAGAGCTAATAATGTACTGAATAAGTCAGAGCTAATAATGTACTGAATAAGTCAGAGCTAATAATGTACGGAATAAGTCAGAGCTAATAATGTACTGAATAAATCAGAGCTAATAATGTACTGAATAAGTCAGAGCTAATGATGTATTGAATAAGTCAGAGCTAATAATGTACTGAATAAGTCAGAAATAATGATGTACTGAATAAGTCAGAGCTAATAATGTACGTCCCCCTACACACAACCATTTATCATATTGAGTGACTCCTTGTCTAGTGTTAGATTCTCACATATTCTATCATTTCTTCTATATTTTCTGCAGATTCCCATGGAGTTCAGCACAAATGGATTTTTACAGCCAAAAAAGCCAATTGTCCTGAAGATCATCTCCCGGAGATCCGCTGAATAAGACAAAAACATGGCGCAAACTCGCGTTACTATTGCTGGATACCTTTATAATAATGTCTGTGCCTGAGGACAAAAGCCCAGACTGGCTCCTGCAATTAAGGCAAAAGGTGTTAAAGGGACAGTAAAGTCATAATTAGACATTCATGATTCAGACAGAGCATACCATTTAATACAACTTTCCAATTTGCTTCTATTATTTCATTTGCTTCTTTCTCTTGTTATCCTTTGCTAAAAAATGTATCTAGGAACGCTCAGGAGCAGCGAAGAACCTAGGTTCTAGCTGCTGATTGGTGGCTGCATATTTATACCGATTGTCATTGGCTCACCCATGTGTTCAGTTAGCAACCAGTAGGGCATTGCTGCTCCTTCAACAAATGATACCAAGAGAATGAAGCA
Organism: Bombina bombina; assembly: GCF_027579735.1. Lineage (NCBI taxonomy): Eukaryota > Metazoa > Chordata > Amphibia > Anura > Bombinatoridae > Bombina > Bombina bombina. Next base: position 495,705 of record NW_026511871.1, on the reverse strand, counting down.
AATCTGATAATAGAAGTAGACTGAAAAGTTGTTTAAAATTGTATGTTCTACCTAAATCATGAAAGAAAAGTTTTGGGTTTCCTGTCCCTTTAATTTGTTTTAAAAATGTTAATACTTGTCTGATGTTATTCTATAGCAACACAAATGTCTTCTAATTACACAATGTCACTGTCCCTTTAAATTGTTTTAAAATTGTTTATTTTTATGTAACTTTTGTAATTCAGTTCATCACGATCAGAAATAAACAAAAGTAAAACAATCTACAGAAAAATTATTATAATTAAAAATAGTATATTTAATCTCAAGGGTCAAACTGGTGTATAAACAATCTTTACTAGATGTGAAATCAGTTAACTACACTAACCGTTACTGCACACACACACACACACACACACACACACACACATACACACACACACACACACACACACACACACACACACACACACACACATACATACACATACACACATATATAGACATACACATACATATATATATACAAACATACACACACACACACATACACACATATATACACACACACACACACACATATATATATATACACACACATACATATATCCACACACATATATACACACACACACATACACACATATATACACACATATATACACATACACACACACATATATACACACACATACACACATATATACACATACACACACATATATATATACACACATACACACACACATACATACACATACACACATATATACACATACACACACATACACATATACATACACACACATACACATATATACACATATATACACATACACACACACACACATACATACATACACATACACATACATACACACACATACACACACACACACACACAGACACACACACATACACATACACACACATACATACACACACATACATACACACACATACATACACACACACACATACATACACACACACACACACACATACACACACATACACACACACACATACACACACATACATACACACACATACACACACATACATACACACATACACATGCAAACACATACATACTGTTAAGATTACTGCAGCTTTTACTGTATCCTTGCACTAACCTTGTCTCATAATTATATGTTAGAAGTGCTGCAGCTTTAAGCTCAGCTCACCACACCCTCTGGGTGTGTCTGGGTCTCTGTGACATCATCGGAAGTCATGTTAGTTTTACTGATGGACCTGCTAGTGAATAATAAGCCATGTGGTTGTAGCTGAATAAAAGTTATGTAAAGTTCCTGCTGCAGAGTCTTCATGATATGTGCAAGAGACATCAGACACAAGGTAACAGCACACAACTGAATGTTCTAATCCTGACTAAACAGAGAACATAACAGCTGGCGACGAGGATCTGTGGTCTGACCCTATAATGGCACTTATTGGCACCTTACCTGTGTTTGCACCAGACACAGACAGATAACACACATATAATGGCACTTATTGGTACCTTACCTGTGTTTGTACCAGACACAGACAGATAACACACATATAATGGCACTTATTGGCACCTTACCTGTGTTTGCACCAGACACAGACAGATAACACACATGTAATGACACTTATTGGCACCTTACTTGTGTTTGCACCAGACACAGACAGATAACACACATATAATGGCACTTATTGGCACCTTACCTGTGTTTGCACCAGACACAGACAGATAACACACATATAATGGCACTTATTGGCCCATTACCTGTGTTTGCACCAGACACAGACAGATAACACACATATAATGGCACTTATTGGCACCTTACCTGTGTTTGCACCAGACACAGACAGGTAACACACATATAATGGCACTTATTGGCACCTTACCTGTGTTTGCACCAGACACAGACAGATAACACACAAATAATGGCACTTATTGGCACCTTACCTGTGTTTGCACCAGACACAGACATATGGGACACATATAATGGCACTTATTGGCACCTTACCTGTGTTTGCACCAGACACAGACATATGGGACACATATAATGGCACTTATTGGCACCTTACCTGTGTTTGCACCAGACACAGACAGATAACACACATATAATGACACTTATTGGCCCATTACCTGTGTTTGCACCAGACACAGACAGATAACACACATATAATGGCACTTATTGGCACCTTACCTGTGTTTGCACCAGACACAGACAGATAACACACATATAATGGCACTTATTGGCACCTTACCTGTGTTTGCATCAGACACAGACAGATAACACACATATAATGGCACTTATTGGCACCTTACCTGTGTTTGCAGCAGACACAGACAGATAACACACATATAATGGCACTTATTGGCACCTTACCTGTGTTTGCACCAGACACAGACAGATAACACACATGTAATGACACTTATTGGCACCTTACTTGTGTTTGCACCAGACACAGACAGATAACACACATATAATGGCACTTATTGGCACCTTACCTGTGTTTGCACCAGACACAGACAGATAACACACATATAATGGCACTTATTGGCCCATTACCTGTGTTTGCACCAGACACAGACAGATAACACACATATAATGGCACTTATTGGCACCTTACCTGTGTTTGCACCAGACACAGACAGGTAACACACATATAATGGCACTTATTGGCACCTTACCTGTGTTTGCACCAGATACAGACAGATAACACACAAATAATGGCACTTATTGGCACCTTACCTGTGTTTGCACCAGACACAGACATATGGGACACATATAATGGCACTTATTGGCACCTTACCTGTGTTTGCACCAGACACAGACATATGGGACACATATAATGGCACTTATTGGCACCTTACCTGTGTTTGCACCAGACACAGACAGATAACACACATATAATGACACTTATTGGCCCATTACCTGTGTTTGCACCAGACACAGACAGATAACACACATATAATGGCACTTATTGGCACCTTACCTGTGTTTGCACCAGACACAGACAGATAACACACATATAATGGCACTTATTGGCACCTTACCTGTGTTTGCACCAGACACAGACAGATAACACACATATAATGGCACTTATTGGCACCTTGCCTGTGTTTGCAGCAGACACAGACAGATAACACACATATAATGGCACTTATTGGCACCTTACCTGTGTTTGCACCAGACACAGACAGATAACACACATATAATGGCACCTTACCTGTGTTTGCACCAGACACAGACAGATAACACACATATAATGGCACTTATTGGCCCCTTACCTATGTTTGCACCAGATACAGACAGATAACACACATATAATGGCACTTATTGGCACCTTACCTATGTTTGCAGCAGACACAGACAGATAACACACATATAATGGTACTTATTGGCCCCTTACCTGTGTTTGCACCAGACACAGACAGATAACACACATATAATGACACTTATTGGCACCTTACCTGTGTTTGCACCAGACACAGACAGATATCACACATATAATGACACTTATTGGCACCTTACCTGTGTTTGCACCAGACACAGACAGATAACACACATATAATGGCACTTATTGGCACCTTACCTGTGTTTGCACCAGACACAGACAGATAACACACATATAATGGCACTTATTGGCACCTTACCTATGTTTGCACCAGACACAGACAGATAACACACATATAATGGCACTTATTGGCACCTTACCTGTGTTTGCACCAGACACAGACAGATAACACACATATAATGGCACTTATTGGCCCATTACCTATGTTTGCACCAGACACAGACAGATAACACACATATAATGGCACTTATTAGCACCTTACCTGTGTTTGCACCAGACACAGACAGATAACACACATATAATGGCACTTATTGGCACCTTACCTGTGTTTGCAGCAGACACAGACAGATAACACACATATAATGGCACTTATTGGCACCTTACCTGTGTTTGCACCAGACACAGACAGATAACACACATATAATGGCACTTATTGGCACCTTACCTGTGTTTGTACCAGACACAGACAGATAACACACATATAATGGCACTTATTAGCACCTTACCTGTGTTTGCACCAGACACAGACAGATAACACACATATAATGGCACCTTACCTGTGTTTGCACCAGACACAGACAGATAACACACATATAATGGCACTTATTGGCACCTTACCTGTGTTTGCACCAGACACAGGCAGATAACACACATATAATGGCACTTATTGGCACCTTACCTGTGTTTGCACCAGACACAGACAGATAATACACATATAATGGCACTTATTGGCACCTTACCTGTGTTTGCATCAGACACAGACAGATAACACACATATAATGGCACTTATTAGCACCTTACCTGTGTTTGCACCAGACACAGACAGATAACACACATATAATGGCACTTATTGGCCCATTACCTATGTTTGCACCAGACACAGACAGATAACACACATATAATGGCACTTATTAGCACCTTACCTGTGTTTGCACCAGACACAGACAGATAACACACATATAATGGCACTTATTGGTACCTTACCTGTGTTTGTACCAGACACAGACAGATAACACACATATAATGGCACTTATTGGCACCTTACCTGTGTTTGCACCAGACACAGACAGATAACACACATATAATGGCACTTATTGGCACCTTACCTGTGTTTGCACCAGACACAGACAGATAACACACATATAATGACACTTATTGGCACCTTACCTGTGTTTGCACCGGACACAGACA
>NW_026511871.1:475968-485968 GCF_027579735.1 Bombina bombina | reverse complement strand
ACACACACACATACATATAAATAGTACTCACATACACACACACACACACATACAGATAAATAGTGCTCACATACATACAGATAAATAGTGCTCACATACACACACACATATGTAATGCCCTTACATAGCAAACATTAACTCTTTATATGAATGATGCACTTGCAACTTCTAAATGTAGACTGGCACTTTATTTACTGGATTACATAACAAGATGCTCCTGTAGATTTGCACACAGTAATATGGATAGATACACATATATATAGTCCTTTATAATGATTGGCTGCTGCACTCCTTATATTATCAGTCCTGTACACTGTGTATGCAGCACTATAATAATCCAGGGTAACTGATAACTGTTAACTGTATAACTGCAATATAACTTATAATGTGTAACTGCCAGTTCTTACTCTTCTTGCCTCACTGATGTTGTATCCTCTGCAGTGATCTGTAGCTGACATTACATTTATTAGTATCAGCAATTGTCAGAGCCTGAGGTTCAGTCCTTGTACTTTATAACTGCATCACAAACTGTCACAAGATGGCTTCTCTGAACTGTTCTGATTCTAAGCACAGCCCACTTGATGACATCATCTTTGTATGGAAGCCTCAATGTGCCATCTGACCAAACCAGGAAGTAAGCACAACACTACATCTCCTTTCCTACTTTTTTTTTTTATATAACTTAACTGCACAACAACAACCGTAAGATAAATCAGTCTTCTCCAGTATCCTCTTGTATTGTGGATGTGAAAGCTGCTTCTTGTTTCTTCCATTGACGAAAGTTTCCCTGATATGTTGCATGTTGTCTCCGGTGAGTGTCTCTGTGATTCACTTCAGGAGACCAACGAAAAACAGGTGTTCGTTGCCTGGGAGTACAAGCTTGACTATTGTGATCCTGGATAGAATTTCCTGACTCATCATTACAAGGGTCTTCTATTGAGGCTGGTATTACTGAGTCATTTTCTGTAGTTGAGTCAGAGCCTGTGTTTGGATCATGCCAAACACCACCTCAGATATCAAAGTCATTGTCTGATTGCATTTGTATGTGATGGTCCTCACCAGCCTGTTCTCTCCTCTCTAGCCGTGGTCGTAGTTAGTTCACATGGCGGTGACACACACCTGATTGAGTGGTTATCACATACATCTTTGGGCCCTCAACCTGGGCAACAACACCTGGTGCCCATTTTTCCTCTGTATGGTACACCCTATACCAAACCAAGTCTCCTTCTGTGTAGGTCCGTGAAGGTTTTCCCACTCTCATTTTATCTTGCATGATGCGGACTGTTTCTGCTACATCTGGTGTGATTAAATCCAGCTTTCTACGGATCTTCCTGCCAAACAATAGTTGAGCTGGGGCAACTCCCGTGGTGGGGTTTTGAGTAACCCTATATTGTTGCAAAAATTTTAAAATGTTTTTAGTATTAACCTGCTTCTCTGCTTTTAGAGCTTTCAGTGCCCTTTTAAAGGTTTGGAAAAATCTCTCTGCTTGCCCGTTGGTGGCTGGGTGATATGGTGCCGTCTGATGATGGTGAATTCCATTAGTATGTAAAAAATTCTGGAAGTCTTGTGACACAAACTGGGGACCATTGTCTGTGACCAGTTTTCTTGGCAACCCAAATACTGAAAACAGTCTTCCTAATGCTGATATGACTTGAGTAGTTGTAGTCTTTGTCATTGGAATTACTTCTGGCCACTTAGAGTGTGCATCAATTATGATTAAGTATGAGATTCCATCAATAGGACCAGCAAAGTCCAAATGTAGTCTCTCCCAAGGAGTAGTAGGCCAGTCCCATGGTTGTACAGCTCCTCGTGGAAGCTGTCCTTGAGCCTGAACACACCCTTTGCATGCCATAAGATAGTTCTCAATGTCCTTATCAATGGCCGGCCACCAAACATGACCCCTAGCCTTCTGTTTCATTCTGACAATGCCTGGGTGTCCTTCATGAAGGAGTTTTAACATAGCTTGCCATAGCCCGTTAGGAACCAGAACTCTCTCACCCCATAAAATACATCCATTTCTGAGTGTGAGTTCCTTCGCTCGTATGTATGCTCGCTGCACATCACAGCCAGTTCTTGGCCAGCCATCTCTCAAATACTTTGCCAGAAGTTGTAATTCAGTATAACAAGCTGTCTCCTTTGCAATTTGTTTGGCATGTACTATACCCGTAAAACACACACTTGGAAGGCTTATTTGAACAACTGGTGAGGAATTCATTAGTGGAAGCCTGGACATGGTATCAGCATTGCCATGGGAATCATGGGCCCGGTATTTGATGTAGTAATGATATGCTCCCAAAGTTAGAGCATACCTTTGCAATCTAGCCGCTGTAGTGGTTCAAATTCCTTTCCTTGGATTAAAGATGGTCAGCAGTGGCTTATGGTCAGTTAAAAGAGTAAATTGTCTACCATAAATATAGTTATGGAACTTCTTAACAGCCCATACAATGGCCAATGCTTCCTTGTCTAATTGGGAATAGTTCTTCTCTGCCGTCGTTAGAGAACGGGAAGCAAAGGCTACCGGTCGGTCTGTCCCATCTGGCATTGTGTGTAACAAGACAGCCCCTAAACCATAAGGTGAAGCATCACATGCTATCATGAGTGGTTTCTGAAGATCATAGTGCATTAACATGCGGGAACACAGGAGTAGGTTCTTGGATCCCTGGAAGGCTTGATTGCATTCACTGCTCCACAACCAGGGTCGATTTGTCTCAAGAAGCTGATGTAGTGGGTGTAACGTATGGGCTAGCTGGGGAAGAAAACTGTGGTAATAGTTAAGAAGACCAAGGTATGATCGTAGTTGTGATGCATTCTGTGGTATAGGAGCTTCTTGCAAGGCCTTGACTTTGTCATCAGCAGTGTGCAGACCATGACAATGTATAGCATGGCCACAAAATTATAATTTGTCACGCATGAAAGCACACTTCTCCAAGTTGACCTTCAACCCGTAGGTCATTAGCCGCTGCAGTACCCTCTCTACATTGTGTCAATGTTCTTCCTCCGTCCTGCCCGTGATTAACATGTCATCTAAAAGGCATTGGACATGAGGTAGTCCATTTAACAGTTCTTCCATGGTGCGTTGCCAGATGGCTGGTGCAGAAGCAATGCCAAAGACCATACGATTATATTGAAATAAACCATGGTGAGTATTGATGGTGAGTAACCTGCGGGAATCTGGATGTACTTCAAGTTGAAGGTAAGCATTTTTTAAATCAATCTTTGTGAAATGTTGTCCCCCAGCTAAGTTAGCAAAAATCTCTTCTGTCCTGGGTAATGGATACTTATCCACTGCTAACTGTTCATTCAACACCATCCTAAAGTCTCCACATATTCGGATCTGTCCATCTTTCTTTCTTACCGGTACAATAGGAGAAGCCCACTCACTACGATGCACTGGGGTTATAATCTTTAACTCTTCTAACCTCCTCAGTTCAGCATCAACTCCTGCCCTTAAAGCAAATGGCACAGTTCGTGCTTTGAAAAACTTTGGCCTTGCTCCAGGTTTTAACTGTAACCGTACCCTTTTGTTCTTAACTTTTCCCAGAACATTTTCAAACACCGGGGCATATTTGGTTTTAATGTTCTGAATCCACTGGGAACGATCAACTCCAATATGATGAACTTCACTGTGTTTGAGGCTCTCAGGTATGCCAAGGGCCAGTATCCAGTCTCTTCCATAAAGAGGTGGGCCACCTGATTTTAGTATATATAGTGTAAGATTGGCAATTTTACTGTTTGTACACACAGATACAGATGCACACCCCAGTGGTGTCAAGACTTCTCTGGAGTATGTTTGTAGCTTCAAGGTAGTGGGCTGCAGCAATACTGGAATTTTCAGCTGTTTCCAATCTTTGTCATAACTGAAACTGCAGCCCCAGTATCTAAGTCCATAGTCAAATCTTTTCCTTCAATATTAACATGAATGGTCAAAGGCTCAGACCCTGCTGCCATGGTGTATACAGTCAAACTCTGAACAGTCATTTCCTCTTCTGAATTGATGTTGCTCCCTTATAAGCCATGTGGTAATTTCCCTTATGTGTTTTGCTTGAGACACTGCTGAGATCCTCTGCAAGCCTTCTTTAAGTGTCCTATTTTACCACAGCCATGACAACGAGCATTTTTAAATCTGCATTTAGAAGCTACATGATTCTGTGCTCCACATCTGTAACAGTTAATAGGCGATGCTGCTTTTGCTGAATATTTACTGGCTGGTTTAGTCTGTTGCTTCACATTAGAGAAAAATACCTGTTCTTCCTTAGTGTGGGAATGCGTCTGCAGTAAACTAATGTCTTGTGTGGCCTGTTTCAAAACAGAAGCAATCTCTAGTGCTTTATGGAAGGTCAGGCTCTCCTCTGTCAAAAGTCGCTTTTGAATAGATTCTGTACTGATACCCATAACGAACTGATCTCTAAGGGCCATATTCAGATACTCCCCAAAAGCACAGGTGCTGGCCAATTTCTTTAAACTGATTGCAAATTTAGATACAGTCTCTTGTACCCCTTGGCACCTGCTATAAAACTTGAACCGCTCAGCAATCTCTAATGGCCGTGGTTGAAAATGTTGTGTTAAGATCTGTATTATTTCAGACAAAGACTTGGTGGCTGGCTTTTTTGGGTGTAGCAGGTTTTTTAGAATCTCATATGTTTTAGCGCCAATAGTTGTCAGACAGACAGCAACAGACTTAGTATCTCCAATGTCATTGGCAAGTAAATACTGCTGTAGCCTTTCAGTCCAGGAAACCCAGTTATCTGTGTCAGGGTCAAATTCTTTCAGTGCTTCAAATACAGCCATTATAGCGTGAGTTTGTGGTAGTATACTCGTCGCCAGATGTAATGTCCTTATATAGCAAACATTAACTCTTTATATGAATGATGCACTTGCAACTTCTAAATGTAGACTGGCACTTTATTTACTGGATTACATAACAAGATGCTCCTGTAGATTTTATTACAAGACCAGAGACTCCTATTTTGCATAATCTTTCTTTACTACTCATATGCAGCCTTTTAAAGAATAACAAGATATAAAACAGAACAGATATTGAAATAACCATAAGAAGCTAATATGAGAACTACTTATAAAAACGAGAAAAAAGCAGCCAGTCAGAGAAGGGAATTGACTATAAATTGACCCATATACTGTCAAACCTCCTCTTTCTTTTGCTGCTCATCATTAAGATAAGTACTGTGTTATCAAATATAAAACTTGGCTTATTGCCTTTTATTATTTTTTCTTTGTATTTGTACTGTTTTTCTCTTGTAATTCGTTTTATTTTATCTTTTCCTTTATAATTTTATTTATTTTAAGTATTTCTTTTGCCGTTTTCTCTACCTCCTTTTTTCCCCTTTGACCATCCATTTTCGTTGATTTATTCTCCCTCCGTTTTTTCCCTATTAACAAATTCGTTGGTTATCCGTGTCTTTTGCGCTCTTACTTACCGCTTTGACACGATCTTTCCCTGTCATCCATTTTCGGATTTCTTCTCCTCTCCTGCTGCGCGCGACGGCGCCGCCATTTTGTGGGCTGTCCTGAGGCTCTTTTCCCGCCCTCTTAATCTGACGTGTGGGAGAGATGCCTCAGTACAGCTCTGGTGACAGAAAGCAACTTTGTTTCATTTCGGTTGCTTTTTTCTCATTACACATACCTGACTTGCAGTGTTTTTTTTTTTTCCCTTTTGTTAATCTCCTTTGCCTCCGTTGCCATCTTGTGGCAAAAAATAACAGTTACATTAGAAAATAATAGTTATACTACAACAATAATTTTAATAGTTTGTGTAAAAAAAAATTGGGTCTTATTTAATACCAGTGTTTTCTTTGGTATTTATATATTACTCTATAACAAAAAAATTGTTTATTAATCAGCTGGATTATTGAATTAATTCAATTTGTATAAATTTTAATATTTTTATTTTATAATGTCTGAATCTCCTGAAGGTAGTAACCCTTTAACTGCACATTCTGTGCAAATTCTGATAGATTCTTCTATGAACAAATTGTTTAATAAAATGACCTCTTTAATGGGTACCCAAATGGGGGGATTCTACTTTAATGTCAAAATCAAAATCTAAAGTTAAATCTTTTGAAAAAAATTCTTCCTCAAATTCTAAGGGGCATATGTATCAAGCTCCGTATGGAGCTTGATGCCCCGTGTTTCTGGCGAGCCTGCAGGCTCGCCAGAAACAGCAGTTATGAAGCAGCGGTCACAAAGATCCACAGTGTCGGATCAGGTCCGCCAGCCCTTGATAAATAGGGGCCTTACGCTTCAGATGAAGATAATTATACTGACATTAATTCAGATTCTTTTGACAATTCTGATGATTCTAATTACTCTCCAGCTGCTAAAAAAACACAAGAAAATGTCTAAGTTTTTTAAAAAAATGTAATGAGGAAGAGGAAAAAGAGTTTATGGATTGTCTTGGTAACCCGAGATTTAAAGGACCAGTCAACACATTAGATTTGCATAATCAACAAATGCAAGATAACAAGACAATGCAATAGCACTTAGTCTGAACTTCAAATGAGTAGTAGATTTTTTTATAACAAATTTCAAAGTTATGTATATTTCCACTCCCTTTGTACCATGTGATAGCAATCAGCCAATCACAAATGCATATACGTATAGTCTGAGTTCTTGCACATGCTCAGTAGGAGCTGGTAACTCAAAAAAGTGTAAATATAAAAGACTGTGCACATTTTTTTTAATGGAAGTAAATTGGAAAGTTGTTTAAAATTACATGCTGTATCTGAATCATGAAAATTTAATTTAACCTGAGTGTCCCTTTAATCAAGATGAGTTACATCATCCCGTTCTTCGGAATGGTGTCCATCATTAGACGTAGCAAAATTTATAGATTTCCAGCTACTCAAACCTCTAAAGAAACAATCCAGAAATAAAATGAGAGCAGAATGGCCTCGCCCCCTTCTTCCCAAAAATGCTGCCCTCACTCCTGAAGTTGATCCCAAAGTTTTAAAATTGATTGGAGCCCCGGGGTATAAATTAAAAAAGGGTATTGACAGATCGTGGAAAATCTGTCAAGATAAGATTCTTGACACTGTGGGTCCCTTAACCAAATTATTTGAATTATCTGAACTTGGAGTTGCCTGAAAATTCTCCTTTGGACCCCTATGTGATACGGGAATGGGTTCAAAGACTCCTCTGCTTTGTGGGAAATACCAACTCAGCTATGTTACTTGAAAGACGACGCAATATTTTGCGTAAGATCGACCCAAAAATATATGACTTTGCCTCTAATGATATTGCCTCAGATAATAATGGTCTTCTTTTTGGAGACTCTTTTCTAAAAGATTTGAATCAGTATGTCAACACTTTTTCTAACCTTAATAAGGTAAAAACCTCGGTTAAGAAAATATTTTATCCAAGCCAGAATTTCTCTGACAGGGCCAGGAGAGGCAGAGGCCGCTTTCCCGGCCGTCAGCCTTTCCTATCCAGGTCTCATTACTTTTAATCACATCAGTCCCATTATCCTCCCCAATTCCAGTGACAATATCAGAGGAACTTCCAAGAGGCCTCAACTTCTTCCTTTTTCCCATCAAGAAGACGCCCATGGAATCAAAGAAGTTTCAGGGGCAGAGCAAGACAAGCTCCAAGTAAATATATTATTTCCTCCCCATGCTCTTTCTTCCCCAGACAGAATTGGTGGCAGAATCGCATTGTTTGCCCAAAATTGGGTTGCAATTACCTCAGACCCTTGGATTCTTCAGCGGTATCAGGCATTTACATAGAATTTATTTCTCATCCTGTCCAAATAAAACTTCCTCAACCTATTCATTTTTCCAAAAGCGACGAGCTCCTGGTTCAAAACGAAATATCAACCCTTTTTTCCAAAAGAGCAATTTTACCAGCTCTTTATCCTCACAATACCTTTTTAAGCAACTTATTTCCGGTTAAAAAGAAAAACAATCAATTCAAAACAGTCATAAATTTAAAATCCCTAAACGCCTATGTTACTTACCATCATTTCAAGATGGAGGGCATTCATCTTTTAAGAGAATGTCTGAGAGAAAACGATTGGATCTCACAGACGCTTATTTAACTGTGCCAATCGCCCAAGATCATTGGAAGTTTTTGACCTTCCGTTGGAAAGACCAATTTTGGAATTTTACCTGCCTTCCTTTCAGTCTGTCCTCAGCTCATTGGATTTTTACCAAGTTATTAAAACCCATGGTAGCTTGGTTAAGACTTCGGGGTGTTCATCTAATAATTTATTTGGACGACATTTTAATTATGGACCAGGATTTTTCTCTCTCTTCAGAATCACCTTTCTTCAACAATTTCCTTTTTGGAAACTCTAGGCTTTATTGTGAACAAACAGAAGTCAATTCTTCTCCCTACCAAATCTTTGATTTTCCTAGGATTCCAGATAGATACAGTCCTTTCTACCTTGAGTCTTCCTTCAGACAAGGTGAATAACATCAAGAAAGAAATTTTGAAAACTTTATCCAAAGATTCAGTTCCAATCAGGACTATAGCCAGAATAGTAGGGTTACTATCATCCTCTATTCAGGCTATATTCCCCGCTCCCTTACATTATTGCGAACTTCAAAGATGAAAAATTCTTCATTTGAGAAAAGGTTTTTCTTATTCTCATTTGATTCCTCTTTCTTCAGAGGCCAAAGACGAACTTTCCTGGTGGCTTTCTCATTTAGAAGCCTGGAATGGATGAGCCATTTTTGACAAGACTCCAGATTTCATCATCGAATCCGACGCCAGTCTTTCAGGCTGGGGAGCTCGTTGTGGTCCCTCCATCACAGGTGGCAAAAGGACTCTGGAAGAGAAACGCTTTCATATCAATTGTTTAGAATTATTGGCTGGCTCGTTTGCAGTCAAGAGTTTTGCCAAGTTTTCTTCTCCAGTTTCTATTCTCCTGCGTATGGACAACATTTCGGCGGTGCAGTATCTCAATCGTTTGGGAGGCACCAAGTCCAGAGATGTGTCCAATATAACCAAAGAGTTTATTCATCTTTGTTTGGACAGGAATATTTCTATCAAAGCAGAATATATTCCAGGGCAATCAAATTCAGTGGCGGATTGGGGATCTCATCATTTGACGGATTTCAGCGACTGGAAATTGGACAGGAACATTTTTCTCTCTCCAATCTCTCAGAGGTCCCTTTTGTTTGGATCTTTTTTGCATCCAGAACCAATTTTCAGATTTATCCGTACTTCAGCTGGCGTCCGGACCCGGAGGCAGCGGCCATAGATGCTTTTCTTCATCCTTGGCCTCTTCAGAGAGCTTATGCTTTCCCTTCTTTCTCTATGATTCCGAGGACAATTTCTAGGGATCTTCTTTGATTGATTGTGACCCCCTTTTGGCCGACTCAATCGTGGTAACCCTCTCTCTTGGAGATGTCCATCAATCTCCCGATCCTGTTTCTTCCCCTGCTCCATCTTCTCATGAATCCGGAGGGCAATTGTCACAGCCTAGTTCTCCAAGGCCCTCTTCTCCTAGTAGCATGGACGATATCAGGGGACCCTGGTCTCTCCGAGGTCTTTCGGAAGGAGCTAAGTCTCTCATCCAAGATTCCTGGGCCCCAGGTACTCGTAGATGCTACTTCGCCGCATGGTCTAAATGGTCTAGCTGGTGCTTGCAGAGAAACTTGGATCCCTTTTCTTCAGATTTAACAGAGATTATTAATTATCTGTCTCATCTTTTTGATTCAGGTCTTGCTTACAGAACTATTAACGTTCATCGTTCAGCTATTTCTGCACAACATAATTTAATCAATAACCTTTCTGTAGGCAAACATCCTTTAATTTGTAGGGTGCTCAAAGCTATCAGATTAAAACGTCCTCCGGTTCCTAAACATGAATTTTTCTGGAACGTAGATCTAATTTTTTCACTTCTTAAATCTTGGCCTGATAACGTTTCTTTATCCCTAAAACAACTTTCTGCCAAGCTTGCTACTCCTCTCTGCTTAATTTCTTTTAGAAGAGTTTCTGATGTTAGGGCTTTAGATTGGAATTCTAAACGTTTTTCCCCTGA
>NW_026511871.1:468468-470968 GCF_027579735.1 Bombina bombina | reverse complement strand
TCACATACAGATAAATAGTGCTCATATACACACACACATACATACAGATAAATAGTGCTCACATACACACACACACACATACAGATAAATAGTGCTCACATAAAACACACACACACATACATACAGATAAATAGTACTCACATACACACATACATACATACAGATAAATAATACTCACATACATACAGATAAATAGTACTCACATACACACACACATACAGATAAATAGTACTCACATACACACACACACACACACATACATACAGATAAATAGTACTCACATACACACACATACATACAGATAAATAGTACTCACATACATACACACACACACACACACATACAGATAAATAGTACTCACATACACACACACATACATACAGATAAATAGTGCTCACATACACACACACACACACACACAGATAAATAGTGTTCACATACACACACACATACAGATAAATAGTACTCACATACATACATACAGATAAATAGTACTCACATACATACATATAAATAGTACTCACATACATACACATATACATACATACATACATACAGATAAATAGTACTCACATACATACAGATAAATAGTACTCCCATACACACACACATACATACAGATAAATAGTACTCACATACATACAGATACATAGTGCTCACATACACACAGATACATAGTGCTCACATACATACAGATAAATAGTACTCACATACACACACACACACACACACATACAGATAAATAGTACTCACATACACACACACATACATACAGATAAATAGTACTCACATACACACACATACATACAGATAAATAGTACTCACATACATACACACACACACACACACATACAGATAAATAGTACTCACATACACACACACATACATACAGATAAAGAGTACTCACATACACACACACATACATACAGATAAATAGTGCTCACATACACACATACAGATAAATAGTGTTCACATACACACACACACATACAGATAAATAGTGTTCACATACACACACACATACAGATAAATAGTACTCACATACATTCATACATACATACAGATAAATAGTACTCACATACATACATACATATAAATATTACTCACATACATACACATATACATACATACATACACACAGATAAATAGTGTTCACATACACACACACACATACAGATAAATAGTACTCACATACATACATACAGATAAATAGTACTCACATACATACATATAAATAGTACTCACATACATACACATATACATACATACATACATACATACAGATAAATAGTACTCACATACATACAGATACATAGTGCTCACATACACACAGATACATAGTGCTCACATACATACAGATAAATAGTACTCACATACACACACACACACACACACATACAGATAAATAGTACTCACATACACACACACATACATACAGATAAATAGTACTCCCATACACACACACATACATACAGATAAATAGTACTCACATACATACAGATACATAGTGCTCACATACACACAGATACATAGTGCTCACATACATACAGATAAATAGTACTCACATACACACACACACACACACACATACAGATAAATAGTACTCACATACACACACACATACATACAGATAAATAGTACTCACATACACACACACATACATACAGATAAATAGTACTCACATACACACACATACATACAGATAAATAGTACTCACATACATACACACACACACACACATACAGATAAATAGTACTCACATACACACACACATACATACAGATAAATAGTGCTCACATACACACACACACACATACAGATAAATAGTGTTCACATACACACACACATACAGATAAATAGTGTTCACATACACACACACATACAGATAAATAGTACTCACATACATTCATACATACATACAGATAAATAGTACTCACATACATACATACATACATATAAATATTACTCACATACATACACATATACATACATACATACAGATAAATAGTACTCACATACATACAGATAAATAGTACTCCCATACACACACATACATACAGATAAATAGTACTCACATACATACAGATACATAGTGCTCACATACACACATACATACAGATACATAGTGCTCACATACATACAGATAAATAGTACTCACATACACACACATACATACAGATAAATAGTACTCACATACATACACACACACACACATACAGATAAATAGTACTCACATACACACACACACACATACATACAGATAAAGAGTACTCACATACACACACACATACATACAGATAAATAGTGCTCACATACACACACATACAGATAAATAGTGCTCACATACACACACATACAGATAAATAGTACTCACATACACACACACATACATACAGATAAATAGTGCTCACATACACACACATACAGATAAATAGTGCTCACATACACACACATACAGATAAATAGTGTTCACATACACACACACATACAGATAAATAGT